>NC_143571.1:93857500-94140000 GCF_054136105.1 Typopeltis vanoorti | reverse complement strand
TAAAGGATTATCCATTGCTAGACCAAGATTTTGCTTGTAGATTGTGTCCTGAAATCTAAAGTATCCAGACTTGATGCAATGAGTAAGTAAGGCTAACATTTTTTTAAATAACGTATCTTTGAGTAGTGTCAGGACTTCGTCTGTGGGAACATTTGTAAACAAGGATACTATGTCAAAGCTAGCCATGATGGCATTTTCTTGAACAGTAATATCTTTAATGTATGATACAAAATCCGCAGAGTTGTTAATAAAAGACGAAGTCTTGCCAGAAAAACATTTAAGGTATTTTGCGAGATATTTTGAAAGGTTGTATGTTGGTGAATCAATGACCTCAACAATGGGACGAAGTGGGGTATTTTCCTTATGGATCTTGGGAACTCCATATATGCGTGGCATGAGCGGATGGAGAGAGCGAAGAGAAAGGCGAATGTTTCTAGACAGTTCAGAAGTTGTTTATAATAAATTGTTGGTGCGCTTTTGAAGTTCTCGAGTGGGCTCTCTCTCAAGAATTGAGTAAGTGTCACTCTGTAGTAATTGAAACATCTTATTTTATATATATTTATATATTATATCATCTTATTATATATGTTCTGTAGTTGGCCTCCTGTAGATGCCAACTACAGGATATGCGTGCGTGCGTGCGTGGGCATGTGAATGAATTGCTCAACCTACGGGTGTAGTGGATATCAGACCTATCGAACATCAGCCTACATCCAACATAGCAATCAAATCAATAAACAATAACTAACTGGTGTCATCCTCAGATAAGCTTAATAAAAACGCTTTGAGGATGAAAGCTTTGAAATTATATCTCAACCGAGATCAACAAAAAAAGAAAAAATATTATTATTATTATTATTATTATTATTATTTGAGCATAAATAAATACTTACATTGAAAATTCTGCTCAACAACACCTGGTGAAATCTTGTACTAATCATGACCGAAGTTTCTGTAAATGACACAGAAGCATCTGCATACAACCATTACCACTCCTACAACTTTTGTGGAATTAAGAGGATTAATCAAGTTAAAATAGGTGGGATGGGAAAATCAAACTCGTTTCCAACATGCAGAAACATAATTTTGGAAATTACAACTAACGACAGCCATAGCGTCAAATACAACGTAAACATAATATCCAGACCCTCAGATAATTCCTGCACGAATTAGAAACAAGGCTGATCAGCACTGACATTTGTACAACAGGTCGGCTCATCCTAATAGGAGACATTAGCATAAATTCTCTTGACCATGCTTCTTCAACCACTAGCATCTACAGCACCTTAATATACCAAGTGTACAACATAAACCCTACCAAAACACTTCACAACAAGTGAAAATATTCAGAATTCACTAACGCGATCATGTAATGATTATATAAACATACGAGCTCCCATCAACACACACCCAGCTCATCAGTAATTAACACCAAAATCTCCGATCTCTACTCTATCTCATATTCGTTCCAATAGGCCACTTCATCCTCCTCTGACAACACAACAAAATTCAACCGGTTAATTCCAGGGAACTTCGAACTCCTATTCACAGAAATATATAACAAAGCCTACACAAACAGAACAGTAAACAGAATTACAGCAAGAGAAAATTAATGTAAAAGACTAAAAAAGTCATCCAAGAACACTCATCCACAAACACTCCCAACAACTACAACAAATCACACGACATCAACTAACAACAAATTCGTAAGGCAAAAAAAAGGTACCGGTCAGTGACTAGTGATCATTAAACCTCTCTTAAGCAGCATATATGCAAAATACTTCGTCAGGTGCCCCAGCACGTGTTCTAGGCAACTATTTAAGAATGCTACTGGTTCAGTAATCGTCAACAGTGTTGATCACAATGGGAAAAACGAAGGATCTTTCTGAGTTCAAAAAGGGCTCATTTGTGAGTGCCAATCTGACTGCAGCCACGCTTTTGAAAACACGAGAGTCGACCGGCTTCTCAAAAGTTTAGATATCCCGGGTGTTTAATCAGTGGAAAAAGAACCCACATTACTTCTCTTAAAGGGCTGTGATACTAAGGCAGTCTGTCAGGAACGAGATTGCCATCCTTTGAGAAGGCTTGTACGGACAAACAGAACCTCCTGTGTGCAGTAATTGATCGAAGTACATAATGATGGCTGTTCCCGACCCATATTCCACTGAACTATGTGCAAGGAATTGAAGAGGATCAGTATTAAAAGCCACTAAAAGAGTTTCGACACGCTATTAAATAAAAATTTATAATTCAGCGGCATGGTATGTGTAATTTTAAAAAATAACGGAATATAATGCCACTGTGAAGTAAACACTGGATACTCTTAACGAATACTAACTCCGCAAAAGAAAAATCCATTACAAGATTTTATATAGAATAGAGCCTTCCGTCAGGATATGAACAAAAGAGAACTTGCAAACTCATTCAACTACGCTTTCACAAACAATATCCCAAAACTAATAAACGATAATCCTCCAACGATCAACACAAACTCAACAGCAAACCATGACTTTTACACACGGAACCAAAAGTTAACTGAAAGGATGCTTTCTCAGTATAAAACCAAATCCACTCCAAGAATAGAAAAAATAAGCTTTTTTACCCACTCTGAGCTCCTCCTTTCACATAATAAATCAAATACTTCTGAGACTCGTGAAAACGTGATATTCGACATTAGTATTATTCACAACAACTGAAAACTGCGATAACTGCACCGATATACTAATACAGCAAAATAAATGGCACACAGAACTATACATCTATAGCTAACCTGACAGTTATCTCCAAAAGTCTTGAAAAAATAACACACACCAGACTACAGAACTATTTACAGAACTACAACATCATCTCAAAAAACTGATATGGCTTCCAGAAAACAAAAGAGCTTCATCACCTTATTAGAAAATATTGCCGATGCCATGAAAAAAAGCTTTCCATAAAAACATGTTCGCTGTCCTTATACTTCTTGACTCAGTCAAAGCTTTTGACACACTTCAACATGACATACTACTGACCAAACTATACTCTAGGATAAGAGGAACTCTACATACCTGGTTCAGGAACTATCACTCAAACAGAACAAAAGTAACACCATATTGGCATAATTTAGAGACAGGTTATAAAGATAAAACAGGGGGTCGTACAATGCGGCATATTATCACCTACTCTATTCAACATAAGTTAATGACGTTCACAGCTTGGTCACATGAAGTCACATATACAAATATGCAGATGACACGACGCTAGTAAATCCACACGGACATCAATACCGCTCTCTGCAAGGCACAACATGACCAAAACGAAATCACAACTTACGTCTACAAAAATACATTTATAATGAACAGCACCAACATGCAGACGCTAATTAGACAGAAGCCGCAAATCATGCGATCACATACAACTGCATTAACAACAGCTGTTATTGACCTGAAATCACATTCGTTATTACATGATAAATACTTTGGCCTTTACATAGACTGCCACTTTAAGAAGACAAAATATATGGAATTTCTACTTAATAAACTCCGCATCATGGCAGTTATTATCTTTCGAGTCAAAGACATGATCGCATTGAACAAAAACAAAACTCACATATTACGGCATTTGTAAATCAACATTCAGGTACAGTATAAACGTCTATGCAAACATGCAAAACAGCAATCTAACCAAATTAGAAAAATTACGCAGGAAAATTGTTTCAATAGCGCTTTGGAGAACTAATATACACCAGCCATATATATAGCTATATATATATATATATATATATATATATATATATATATATATACAGGGTGTTCGGGATAAATTTGACATATTTATAATTAATTATATTTTTCCGTAAGTTACATGTATTAACACACACTTCTCTTCATTTAAAAGTTTGGACCCTTCTTCATTCATATACAAGATGTCAGAAAGGATGGATAGCTGGAACCCACCTGAATCATGGAAGAGAATAACTTGTATCATGATGATTCGTGCCCGCCATCAAAATAAGGATATTACGACTGCTGCCCAATGCTCCCTGAATACAGTAAAAACAATCAGGCATGAACTAGAGACTTGCAATGGTGACTACGAGGATGTAGCAAGAAGAAAGATCCCTAGCAGACGATCTGATTGCGTTCGTACAGCAGAATTCCTCGCAAATCTGCAGGAACAGGTGTTGAAGAACCCTGGCATTGGAATTCGGGCTTTGTTCGTGGAGTTGCTAACTGTAGTCAAGCCCTGGATAACAAGGGTAGCCAATGGTAGGCCGTATGTATGGCAGCAGGATTCGGCCCCTTGCCACACCTCTGGGAAAAGTCAAAAATGGTTGTCTGAAAATTTCTACGACTTCACCAGTCCAAATGTTTGGCCTCCAAACTCCCCAGACCTTAACCCCATGGATTATTTTGTATGGGGCGCAGTTGAAAAAGACACCAATCGCACTTCCAGTAATACAAAAGCCCAGTTAATGGATAAAATTAAAACAGTTTTTGCGGCCCTTCCCAGGGAGACTGTAGCATCAGCTTGTTCGAGGTTCCGAAGCAGAATTGAAGCTGTGATCGATGCTAATGGTGGTTATTTTGAGTAAATCTTGTTGATAGTATTGTAATTAACTCTGCCTGTAATGTATTTTTGTCAATTCATTAAATTTAATAGATACAAAGAAGATTTTCTTTTTCCTTACGAAACTGTCAAATTTATCCCGAACACCCTGTATATACACCAGCTATATATATATATATATATAATACTAACGTGTATATATATATATATATAATATATACGTTATATATAATACCACGTATATATATAATACTAACGTAACGGGTCTAGTGGCCCGTTACGTTAGTATTAGGCATGGGCTCTTACGATATGAAACCGCGACTGCTTCGAGGATAAGGTAGTTAGCCCTATGCCTCCAGGTGTATCCTATGTATGTAGATGCGCGCATTCAAGGGGCAGGTTTGTCTGTTCTGGGGGACGAAAACCCCGAGTTTCCGGTTGAAAGAAATCCCTACGTCCGTATGAGACCGGCTAACTTACCTTTAGTCAAAAGAGACCAGATAAAGGCTCCTCAAGTCTTGGACGGGAATAGGATTAGGGTTTGCAGGTTGGAAAGACCTGGGGCAGGTATTTCTGACCAAAAGGCTTCTTGTATACCGAGTGAGCTAAGGAGGCTCTAATCTTATACTCACTCTACACAAAAACCTACCGCAACATTTAAAACACATAGACAATTACAGAACATTAAAACCCGAACTCGGGAAGTCACACAGTTAATAGAACATTAACACTTATATACACTTTTCAAATCTCAGAACTACAGCATCCAATGCCTACATTCCATCCATAAACAGTACAAACAACATAAATAATGAAGGCTAATCCCACTCTCTTCATAAAAGCTAACCCTAGCTTCGAAGTTGGTCGGATTTGCCTGCCTCGGCACGGCTTCAACAACTAATACGCACACCACCATTACCAAACTTGTTATTAATATTGCTTTTATCTCACTTACTCTGAACCATTCGAAAATAGTGCGATGTATCTGTAATACCCGAGTTACGAAAAATGTAATACTGTAGTAGTTATATCTGTAAATGTGTTAACTATATACCTGTGAATGTGTTAACCGTCTACCTGCAAATAGTCTGAATGATAATCTCTATGTGAAATATATATTTATAAGAAATGAATACATTTCGAATTGTACACTTAATTTCTGCGGTAACCAAAAAGGTATCAAAATTATCTTCATTGTATAGAAACCATACTATGTATATATGATGATGGATTTGTATAACATTATGCATATAACAAGTATTTGTATGCTTATGTATAATTTTAAATTGTATATATGAGTTATGAAATTGAATAATAATTTTTTTAATATTATTAATTTACACGTATTAATTCTACTTACTCCAACAAACCGGAAGCAGGACAGCGCTGAAGCTTTTGTATCATGGCATTAATATTTGTTTAATCTTCTTATGTGTACACGTTGTTTCTTTGAAAAAGAATAAATATTAAATAATAACACCCGCATACACTTTACAAACCAAAGGACCGCACCCAAAGTATACTAGACAACAACTAAAGTATGCTAATCCAACTCTCATCATAAAACAGCTAATCCTGCCTTCGAAGTCAGTAAGATTATGCGGCATCATCACCTAATCCGTTATTCAACTAATCCTCACCATTACCATTATTATTTTTATCAACATTACTATTATTCACTTTGCACTTGATATAAACTCGAAGAAATCTGAAATTGCGATGCATTCACCACATACAGTAAATGAATATAGCCTAAACGATAGTATTCTCTCTGTCAATGGCACAATTATTATTAAAAACGAATACATACGCAGAGTGTATTCGATGTAGAGAAGAAAAGAAACGTAACACTTTCTTTTCAAAAAAGAAAGTGTTACGTTAAATAGTTAAATAATAAACAGCACAATCCGAGAGATCGTATTGCACGATCTCTCGGATTAATTGGAGAAAAATTATATTCAACAATATTATATTATATTGTTTATATTGTTAACATAAAAATTTATTTTTAGATAAATAATTCTAATGTTATAAAGAGTTCTGCTAGATGTGGACTAAGACAAACATATGTTATTATGATATACACAAAGAGAGCGGAGTATACGTAACTAGGGATGAAACGGATTCTCAGAGGAGTAAATAATACCGTCGAGAGTCAAGAAGAGGGAAAATGTTCTATACAGGATATCGGCTATGGTAATATGGCCTGGAAGTTAATTTTAATGCCAGGATTATAGTGTGCCTTTAGAACCCAGCCGTCTTCAAAGCTAGAATACGTTTTTGTGAAAACATTGGGATTATATTTACTGTCGGTGTTTTGTTGTATAGGTGCATGTGTTTCCCTCCTCAGTCTCAAAGATAACTGATAATTTGTAGCCTTTCAGTTCAACAGGTGTGTTGTGATATTCACGGGTGTGCAAATTCCAAATTCTTGTTTTAGTTTCGATAACTGGTTAGATGTTTTAAGTTTTGTGGAAGATTATTGATCAGGAAGTATCAAATGCTCTTTCCCGGTATCTATTGTTGAAATGCCTGGTGGTGTAGAGAGTCGTGGTAGGCCTCGTTATGCATCAAGTGTTTCTATGTTTACGATAATCACTATTAAACTATTTTTTAAATAAGATTACGTAGTGTGTCAAGTCTAATAAGCTTAAAAGTTTGTATGACCGTTAAAGAGTTTGTCAGCGATTCATATGCGAATTTGGCTCTCCAAAGCAACGCGGAAACGATTCTTCACGAGCAAAGCACGTTAGGGCAAGGTCAGTACCACCTCTGTCAACTGTATTAAGAACCAGAATGAAGGCAAAAATCCAGTGTCCATCTTATTAAACCCTTCTAGCACCTGTCGAGTTGCATGATGTGTAAATTCCAAGCATGCTTACAATCCCCTGGTGGTACTGTTTGGAACTTTTTTTCTCAGATATCTCTGCATGACGCACAATGCATTCCTTCAACAGTTCGCAGCATTTGGATCACCAGATGGCGCCCCAGAAGGACTGAAATAGGGGTACCTTACTTCTGATTACTCTATATAGCAGTGATGGTGGTTGATGTAGGTCAAGTGCTGTTTTTGTTTTTTTTGCGTGCAATAAGAATACGATCTCTCGGATTTTTTCTATGATTGGTGCTAATTTATTTGGTTCTAACGTTGCGGTTCGCGACTAACTGAAGTGATATCTGTTGCTGTCACAGGAATTCCAACATTAGCGGCTACCGTTTGGATTAGGGTGACAAGTCTTCTGCCATGCCACTTGGGATTCTCTCTTCATGTGCATGGAATGTTTATTTTATTTCTTCCATATATAAATTTATTTTAACTCATTATTAAATCACGCACTTAAATTTAAATGCGTGATTTAATAATGCAAATAAAAGGCAAGTACTTTAGAACCTTACACACAAATGCAAGTAAACTTTTAAAACTAGCTTGCGGTCATTAAAAATTATTGAAATGGATGGACCATGATAAATCGCACTTTAAACAGAGATTCTAATTATAAATACTTCAAAATTAAAATGAGTTTAATTTTTTGTAAACCCGTTGGACCTCCCACTTCTTTAAACGTGGCATTTCTTGGGTTGTGATAAGAGTATTCGTTTTAGCTGTGTTGTTCAGCTTAAAGAAATTGATTGAAACCTTCAATTGTGCGACAAACAGATGGCGTCGTGATTCCTTGAATATGAAATTATCTCTTCGTATTACGAACGAGGAGTTAAATACAGCTAGTATTATAATGAATTTAAATATTCCTTTTAGGATATCATAATCGGACCCACTTTCTGCTCTTTCTGTAGGTTTCGTTGTAATTCTGATGTGGTAGCTATTTCCATGATGTCGGTCATCTTATGTGCCGCTTATAATTCTCTTTTCCCGTTTTTAAATTGAAATGCTAGCCAAACCTCACTGGTCACCATTCATTCTCGATTCAGCTTTAGCTTCCCTTAAATAATTCGTCCCGTTCTGTTTTTTTAAGTCTGCTGTTATTCGATGATTCTTAAAAATACGCTTCTGATATTTTCTATCTTCGATACATGCACACGTACTTTCATTCCACAAACGATTCCTTTTTAGGATTACTAAACTTTTGCCGAAATAACAACTGACAATCATCCTGGTGATGCTCCTACATTAGTTCCAAATACTACAAAAATCCAAAAAAAAAAAGGTTTTCAATCACCCGAGAATGTTTTTATTGCGATCTCATTTCCAGGATCGTTGTCGTTGCTTCTAGATTTACCAAGTTGGATATCCTCATTCCAAGCTGGTTCCTGCTCAGAATACCTTTGCTGCCTTATGGGCCCGTTGTGTGCCAAACGAAAAATCTGAACAGCTTCTGAAATGGATAATACCGTTGTCCGTTCTCCTGCTTAAGAGCAAAACGATAATCTTCCTTCACTCTCGGGAGAGATTTAAATCATAACAAAAATGGACTATTTTTATGTGATTCCCACACACGAAAGGTTTCCTTGTAAAACTCTCATACATTAAAATTCTATGGGTGGAAATCAATCGAATGCCGTTCGTCTCTATATTTGTTCTCCTACTTTCTGCCATGTTAAACTCTAAACACATCTGCATTATTTCTGTGTTTTCCTCATTCCCACTTACTTTCACATTTCCGCAGTTGAATCTCACCGCGCCGATTTCCCGATTAATTCCTTGTTTGCTAGTGTTTCTTAAAAGAACGAAAACAAGAAACACGTGAATCTTCTTCCTTATCAAATTTAGCAAGCAGCAACGTTCTTCGATCTGTAACCTTTTTTCTTCAGACCTCTCCTGTTGATTTTCTTCAAGAATATTTTGAGCGCTACATTGTTTTTCACCACCACTGCTTTCTGCTCCGTTACAACTATCCACTAGATCGCTCTCTTTTTTCCGCCTCCACCGCCTTTTCAAGCACTGTTTTAGGAGCTTCGATATGCTAAATGCGTTCTGCATGACGAGATCTTACAGTATACAAAGTTCAAAACGAATCTTTCCTATAAAGAAACCTTTTAAATTCCATGTTTGAATTCAAAGCGGCATCGAGTAGAAAAGAAACGCACATCCATCTCTGACGCAACACACACATACAGAGGGAGAAAGAGAGAGAGAGAGCTAAATATATTCGCGCAGTTATTTCTTGTCGGTACAAATTAATAAGAGACACATCTTTTTTTACACACTAAAGTTGTTTAAAGATGAAATAAGACCCCGAATCGAGAGAAAAAGCATAAAAAAAAAGCCTCGAACGTTTTTTTTTTCTATAGTCGAGTAAGCTCGAGCCAACGAAAATCTAATAAAATTCCAGCGATCTCTCAACGATCTAAAAATGAATTGTGTGCTCTTTATCTGTTCTCATAAAAGCAGTTGAAGTCGCCTTATCAGAAATACGCGGTTTTCGTTCGAGCAGCTCATAATCCAGCATTCATGTCGGTGTGCTAAAAGAGACGGGGGTTGAAGGCATTTTCTCCATGAATTTAAAAATAAATCACATCTCCCGTCCATAGCAAAGTGGTTATTGTTTTTCGGAGAGCGAATGTTTTTAATCTGAATCTTTTGAAACGAACTTCAACAGCCATCGAAGAAGAAAATACCTTCAGAATATCAATTAGCGAAAATTTTTTCTTTGTAGAAACAGAAAGATAAATAAAATTTCCTGCAAATATCAAACTGCATTTATTGTTTTAAAGCAACAAAGTGACCAGATATCTCAGCGAAATTAAAATATTTAAAGAATATGCACCTTTCAACTACGAGAACATAAACGTTCAACAAATAAATAGGCTTTCTAAGAAACTTCCCTTTAAATAGAAGCTATTATTTGAATACGAATCTAACACCTTTAAGATAGTGAAAATAGTGAAACTCAGAGCAAAGGACTGTTCCATATGAGGAAAGTTTCATTAAGAGATGATTGAAAACACTGCACAGATATTCTGTGAAAAATGGTTTCCTGTTTTTCTCGCTAAATAACTCTTAAAGGTGTGTGTGTGTGTGTGTGTGTGTGTTATACTTGGGATATGCGTCCATTTTTTGCTCCACATCTGTCGCAGCACGCCTCAATGAATCTCTTAGTCCAGAGAAGATGTCCCTTTCATTTCTTCCCCCGTTCGAGCTTCATTTTAGAAAGTGCAAGCTAGAAAACACCGCACAGTCAGAAATATGCTAACTGCTCTGGAAACAGACATTCTGTGCAACAAAGAGAGAGTGGGGGGGTGCACGTTTTCGTGAGATCTTTTTTGCTCGCTTCTAGCGTTTATTATTTTTAAACCGAAGTCTGAGATATATGTCCCTTCGGAGAATATTGTTCTGCTTGCCTTGCAAATGGAATTGTCTCCTCGTAAAAGATATGCTAAAAGGAAATTTTAAAAAATTCCATAATATCAAATTCTATGAAATACATTTTTTCTTTAGCAGTTTCATCCCATTGTAGCCCCGATTGAAACTGGATCATCCACTTAAAGCCTCCAATATCCATCTTTTATGAGACGTTTATCGATAACAGCAGTCATACGATTGATAGCAGTAAAGATTTCTACTGAAATACCTCAAGATTGGAATAAGCATTGTGCGTATGCCTGATTTGTCAGCTAAAAGGCTCTCTTTTGTTGTAATAGTCGTTTAAGAAAGAAAAGTAAAAATATTTCCAAATCAAAACAATTGTTATAAGTAAATTCAAATTGCCAGTTTCTGGTCCATTTGTGAAGGAACCAGTGCTGTGTGTGTGTGAGTGTAAATAACAACGTCAATTTCCAGCAGCTGTCTTTGCTTGGAATGCTGTCCGGTACCCTGTTAGAATCATCAGCTCGATTCCCCAGTGCCACATTAAAAAATAAATAAGCAAAATACTAAAGAGTTGATTATCTAAGATAAATTACATACACACAATGTAAAATTTAAGCAATAATACTATCATTTCCTTTCATATGATTAAAGAAGAGATTCTGATTAAAATCATTATAATATGTATAATCTCCAATTGCTATAACAGCATAATTTTCATGCATTCTTAGTAAAAATATTAATAATACAATTAAAATTTACTATTTTAGTTCGCAGTTACACAAGGAATTTGATTGCATGTTAAAGTTAAACTTTTTTTTTTCAGTTTCACAAAGACAATACAGAGTATGTACAATATGCACATTGAACACATATTGTCTGTTTAGTACGAACATATAGTAAATAATAATTATTATTATCTCACCTCTCATCTCATCTCATCTTCATTTTACCCTCTTTTTTCCTGGCGGTGTCGAAGGTTTATTAATCATCGGACCTCAAACCGTTCACAGGATAAAGTGGTCAGCCCTACGCTCCGGTGTATCCTATGTCCTGTAGTGTTGAGTCCTCAAGACCGGTTTGCCTGCTTTGAGGGATGAAGAACCCCAAGATAAACTGCTTAAAACCCTGCTGTCCACGCCCAAGACGGGCTAACTTGGCTCTAGCTGAGGAAGATCCTTCAGCTCCTCAAGTCACTGACGGAAATCAAACCTAGGACACTCCTTCCCCAGGCATATGGTTGGAAAGCGCACAGCCATTAGGCTAACCGCGCGAACATATGTATTATTATAAGTATATAATAATAAGGACATAAGTATTATTATTTTATAAATATACATTTGCACAGAGATATTATCATACTATTTAAATTTTTTTTTGTTAATACTTTACGATCTGTTAGAAGAATTCAGTGTTAGTGAAATAATAGCAATATTCATAACTATGACAATGGTGATTATGAGGATTAGTTGATCGAGGTGGGCTAATTCCATCTATCTCGAAGCTATGGTTATCTTTTATGAAGAGAGTCGGATTGGCATACACTATTTATGCTGTTTGGTCCCTTTTTTTTTTTAATGGAACGTAGCCGTTGGATGCTGGTGATTGGTGAAGTGTATATAGGTGTTAATGCTATATTAACTGTGATGGTATACTTTTCAGAATTCGTGATTTAATGATCTGTAATTGTCTATGTGTTTTAAATTTTTTGGTAGGTTGTTCAGTAGCGCTGGTATCAGATGCGATCTCACAAAAGAACCGCATGAGTTGTTAAATGGTATAGGGATGTACAGAGTTGTTGTAAGTCGTGTTATGCGATATGTATCTCTGTTGTTACGATAGGTGATGTTGAAGAAATTATTTAGTAATATTAAATCCCCTCCTGAGAGATTCGGTCCAAGACATTCTTAATTCTCACAAACAAGAAATCAACCAAATATAATGGATTACGAACATTATCCAGAGTAAAAGAATAAAGGGGTTAAAAGCAAGTGCTTGGAACAGACTGCCACATAAAATGGAATCTTTTGGCAATAGCGGAAGTGCAGCAAAACTTTAAACACGAGAATAAAAAAATTGCGAGAAAAACACATTCTGATATCTTGAATGGAACTACAACTATGGACACCACCTATATTAATCAAGGACCACAATTAAACGAAAGGCGACTACCACTAGTAGTCGTACGTTTCACCCACAAAGAAGTCAGGGATCGTGTCCTATCAGAAAGCAAGAAAGAAAATTATAAGACTGTTAAGGGTTTATGCAGACGCTCCTCATTAGCAAGGAATCCCCAATTGCAGAACACTCGTTATACCTCACACTTCAAAAATCTCTTGTATCAAACAAGGAAAACAAAACAGAAAAAAATGCCGGTTTCTATGGAATTCACAGATTTTATAAAATAAGGATAACAAATCTCTCAATCCTGTAATTTCATGCGTGAATTCGACCTAACCACTCTCCTAATTAGTATTAATATTCTCATCAATATTCTTCAGAAAAGTAAGTTTGAATGATTTCGAACTCTGATTACATGACTATTAAAATCTCAGTTAGCGTATTCAGTCTGAAAATGTTAATTCTAATGGTTTCGAATCTTCATAAAAGTGGATAGGTAATATATATGCAAATTCCGAAATCATCATCTTGCACAAGAATATAGGAAGCAGTAAGAAGTACACAGAAATACTGCTTACATGGAAAACACTACTCAATGAAATCCTGAAAAATATCGACCTGCTAATATCGATCGACTAATCTTGATGAGGAGCGTCTGCATAAACCCTTAACAGTCTTATAACTTGTGTAGACCACGCAAGAAGACCGGAATTATGGAGTTATCGAGGAAGGGCACAACGTGACCGAAACCTTAACCTTTTTCGAACAAGCGGGAACGCTGTTTGGAAAATCACGATTACGACAGACATAGCCACAATGTTTCTTTTAGGATAATTGTAGGATATCTTTCATAACACGTGTATCATCTACTTTTCACTTGTGTTATTCTAAATACTTGTTGCATCACTATAGTATTACATTTTCACGTGCACTACTTCTTCAGTGTTAACAGATTTCGATTTCAATTTCAATTTCATGGGATGCACTACTCCTTCTTTCGAAATGACTCTACTAGGTTCCCACATTTTCTTCTACCTGGAAGAGAAACCAATGCAATACTATTTGGCCATCTCCTATCCGGGTATCCTTCTGATGTGACCGCTGTAAAGGCTTCTTATCCAAATTTTCTGCCACAAAATCTAACTAATCCGTTCTCTGATGATATAATTCCGAATTCTCTGGATCCTTGAGATGAGATAGCTCCTTCTTAGGTCATCCATTTCTACTTCACTTATTCTTTGTTTCTGACTGTTTATGACCATCCATCATATCCATACATGAAAATTCACTCAATGATCCTCATAATAGTTTTCTTTGTGTTTTCAGATACTTCAGACTCCACAGGTCGAACACAGGAGAAACTCGTTATGTGATAATATAATCCTAGTCTTTTTCACTTATGCCTGATTTTTGCAATATTGTTCCCAGATATTTAAATTACTTGACCAATTTTGTTTTTTCTAGTCCAGGTATATCCATATTACATCGCCTGATCCTAACACTAGACATGCTTTCTGCAGATTTATCAGTCTCCAAACTCAAATGCCTGTATTAACTCTTAGCATGTATTTTGCATCGAATCTTCTTTGTTTCGGGCTATTATCACCTGGCGGTAGGCAAAAAGTAAAGAATATATCACTTGAACCCCAACTCGAACACCCATCTGCTGTCAAGCGATATAACTTGAACACCCATCGCTTGACAGCAGATGGGTGTTCAAGTTATATCAGTAGCTAAGTCCATTATCTAAATAAATTTTAAAAAGAGGTGGAGACATTCCATTTCTTTCTCCTTAATCACTTACCCACACATAGCACTGTAGTGTTATTGATCCTGTGACTGCAGGTAGTGTCTTTATTAGCTTGTACTGTCATGGCACACATTTTGGAGAAACTAGGCTTAGGTAACGAAGGAATATTTAAAGTTAAATGGAAAGCGCATGCTTCTGCACAAATAAGAACTGTTTCTGTCAAACGTTGACTCAAATGATTCCATCAGAAGACTGAAATCAATAATCCAAACAAAGGAAATTAGGCACAGAGGACACAAAGATCCTACTTGGCATTCTTATAATAGCAGACAACACATAGATGAAAGCGAGTATATGCTAGTGTCGCTCCATGGAAAAGAAAGCAACAGAAGATTGTGGTCTGCAGGATTAAATGACAAACAACATCGACAGCACTTAGGAGGTTCAAGAATGAAGCGGAGACGTAGAGAGTTTCTAGAGTGATTGGGGTAGTCGCTATTCTGGCAGGCATGTGAACAATTTATCTCAAATCATGGCTGGCAGCAAATGTCTCAGCATCGCTACCTGCTTGATCTGTGCAGTTGGAAAAAGAAAACCAGATATAGTCTTCGGGAGGAAACCGCTGCCATCATCCATATGAAACCGGCCAATTCACCTTCACTGGAAAAGTCCTTCTAAAGGTTATTCTATATGAGAATCGTTTTATCCAAGCAAAAGGCATCATCGATAATAAATGAATTATGAAGGCTCTTGAAAATCAACGTTTAAAGACAGAAAAAAAATCGGAAATGGAATAATCGATAATATCAGCAGATAATTTGATATAAATAGCGAAATGAAATTTTTTTGTCAAAAAAAAGATCAAAAAGTGATAACTCTCTGAGACAGTTTATCAGATCAAACATTTCATGAATGGCGCCACTGAGAGCTAAAGAATCACTGTGTGTGTGTGTGCGCGCGTGTGCGTGTGTGTGCGTGTGTGTGTGTGTGTGTGTTAATCGCTGCAAGTTCAACAAATTCTCGTGAGTTCACAGAAATATGAAATGCAGTGAAACATCAGTGCAATGCGCGTCGAAACTTCCGCCATCAGCAAATGTTTCCCTAAAAGATGTTTTCAAAACTTCACATTCTTATTCCAATTAGAGTATCATTGAATGTTACGTGAATTCATTTTGAATCCATTACTGTGTCCACCATTTTCGCACTGCTAAATAGTCTTATAATATGAAAATCGTATGAAATTGGTGGCACAGTTTTGTCTCTCACTTTACCTAATGGATTCAAAATGATTTATGGGATTATTGAAAACTTACGATTCTCAGTTTTTCCAATATATCGAGATTTCCTTGATGCTTGTTGTCATAATGTACTTCTCAACAGCAAAAATACTTCCATTAAAAATTTCATTCTCTTTAATATTGAATTTATTAGAATAATCTTTAACATTTCGATTTGGGATTCAATTCCTTTGCACTGAGAAAATTCGTTTGACGATTGTGCTACTCTGGGTCAGAGGGAATTCATTTCCACTTTCTGTAAAAGAAAGAGTTTGGAAATTTTAATACCCTTTAAAACAAGGAGTGTCTTCTTACTCCCCGTGTACTGTTGCTCAAAACTTCCACTAGGTCACGCTGCTGAAATTTCTGACTTCGACGAGACCTCGATAATCAGAATTCTTCCATGTGGGGAGTACTACGTTTATCGGTGAGCACAGGATGTCCTGATTAAGACGCAGCCACTTTCTGGATGGCTTAGTGCGTACCTGACATACCTTCAACCCGCTTAATCTGTTATCAATCATCACTTTACGGGGAGGGATGCCTCTGAGACACGCCCAGACTGCTCCCTTTTCTATTTTTCTTTCATTTTTTAAAATATTTTTATGATACGGAATCAAGCTGCTGATATTTGCATATTAGAGTTGCTCAAATGCGACTGACGAGATTTCTTACCAAATAAAATAAGCCATCAAGGATCACGTGAGCGACTTCAGTGTTGCGAATAATTATATGAAAAAGAATTTCCAGTTAGACAATGAGACAGAATGAGGGGTCGAAGGCGTCCTGCGTAAGAGAGTTCAGATAAGAACGAATTAAGATTTTTTTTTTACTTCCAATTTTTTTCTTCGAACAACATGTGGTCACATGATACCAGTAATTTAAAATTTTTAGATTGGATAATGGATAAAAAATTTTTAGATTGGAATGGATAAAGAATTTAAAATTGATCCATTGCTAATGTACAGCAACAGTAGAGTCGCTCAGCACTCTCCTCGGTTCATTGGTGGTTATGTGAGCAGACAAGGAAGGTAAAAAATTATCCTAATGGAATTATGAACGAGATTACTGAATCGATATTAAGGAATTTGTTAATTTAAAAGAAGAAGGCTACTCAAAGCGAATGAAAGTTTAAAGGAACTTGGCGAAGAGAAGCTAACTATTTAAAGTTTATAAGTAAGAAGTTTATATTCCTATGGCTTAAATATATTCTCACTAAAACTGCGGGCTGCTTTATGAGGTACTCTCGTGATTCATTCTGTTCAGAACAGTACGGACACCCGACCAACGAATTCCACGACGATTTGGAAACACAAGTCCTACCTCAGACGAACAAGGCGAATTGCTGCATTTTCATCACGTTTGCTGGCGACTGATCTCTGTTGCCGTCATTTCGTTTTACCACACTCGAGCATGCTCCACAGTGCCAGAAGGAGAATGAACATCCAGTATATCAAGTTCCTTGTAAACATTGCTAGACGACCCTTTTCTTTTAACATTGCACGTCATCTGTTGGAAGTAGCGATTGCAATATTCAGGAGTAATAGCCAACAGAAATGAGTATATTCGATAGACAACAATATTCGACTCCTTGATTCGAACCGAATAAAGGAAACCAATCAAGGAACTTCAGAATTGCCATTAAATCCTAGCCAAGACTACTCTGTCACTTATGTAAAACTCTATTTGATGATCGAGTCCTACTGATGGCGCAGTTTATTCATTCCCTTTAATTTTACTGGATTAAAGGAACTCCAAAGTTAAGCCTTAACTTCGGCTTAAATAACGCAACTCAGTTAAAACAAATTACAGCAACTACCATAAGTGTGGTTTTTGTTTTCTTGTAGTATTCAAAATGATTTAACTAGAAGAGTTTCTCTTTGAGTCCTGATCAAAGTTCATTCGTTATACTTACTTATTTCAGTCTCAGAAATAAGGCAAGAGAAGTGTAATACAAAAACAAGTATTTTATTTAAATAATATAAAATATGTATTAAATTATATAAAACGTAATTTAAAATATTATTGGATACACTTTCTTACTCACAAAGCTTTGTTACAGCTTAAGTTTTCAAATTCATTTCTCCAATAAATTCACATATACATTGACAGTCACTTCAAATAATAATTCAAAGCTTCTTACAAAACCTTCTTTGTTCTTAACTTAAAACACAAGAAATAAAAAAAAAACTTTGTTTATCTCAGCAGCTTTCATTATGAAAGGGTCACCGGAACATTTTACTCATAGAACTTGACAGTTTGCTTATGCAGTCTTTCCAGTGATGAAACTTTCCTATTTATGTCTTGAGATACTGTTCCTGTTTTTGTCTCCAGTATATTAATGCGCTGCGTTCAGATATCAGATAAGAACTACTATTAAGAAGGAAGTATCATTTATTCCTTAATTCAAGAAACCTCTCATGGTCCAAGTATAGCTTAAAAACAAAAATATTCTACTTTCAGCTGTCGTTAGATAACCATAATGCGTCATTGTTTGTTGACTTCATGTATTTGCATCTGGAAAGAGGATGAATCCGTCCGTGCGAAATTTCTTCATTCCTCTGCATTCCAATGCTGGTGTTTCTTGATCGCAGTGACACGAAACGTCTGTTGTAATTTTCACTTTTTTATCAGGAAATTGTTGAAAGCAGAGTATGGTCTTGCAGTGAGAAGAGCAATCGCTCACCTCGCCATCAGGTAACTTTGATAGTGCTTCCTAAATTAACTACTCGGCTCCCCCATTTCCCGCAGACAAGACTCTGGATAGTATGTGGCAGAAGGATTATACACAAGCTGATTCGGGCCTGCAGCACGGTATTACAGGAGTACCTTCGAAATGGCATAGAGTTTGGATCTCTCTATGTGTGCTATGTTTTTGAAGGATATCACTTAATCTGCATGGAGAAGAGACTGGATCCAGAAAGAAGAATCCCTGCACTGGAAACCAAATATTGCATTGTCGACTATCTATCTCCAATAAGCACGCGATGTTTCAGAGGACGATCAAGGTCAGAAGGTTATTTACCACCTAAAGAAGGGTAATTGTTCTTTTCTTCAAACTAGAAAGGTATCTTTTCGCAGCAGGAAGGTTCATTGGTTATGCCAGAATCCCATTTGTACTTATCGTGGCGTAGCATGTATCTACAAATGGGATTCTGGCATAACCAACGAACCTTCCTTTTCGCACCACACGACGATAAGGCCCTATCGTCGTGTGGTGGGTTTCATGAAAGTACACAGATTTGATGATGTAAGCAATGCAGCAAATAGATTACATTGTGCATATTATTAATCTCATTTTACTCAAGTCGATTCAGTATGAATTGGGAATTATTTATGAAGTTCTTGTCTTTAACTCCCAAGAGGGAATTAACTTCTCCGGTGAAATGTCTGCAACAAAAACAACGATCCGTTTAACAGTTTGTCATTATCTTTCAGTTAAGAATACTAGTACATACAGTACAGAACGGATTGCAATTATTCCTATTGTAGTTGGTATATTCAATTTCCTGTCAAAAAAGCAAAAGTCGTTTATTTGTTTCATAAAAAGTTTAGCTTTTTTATTGAAAGTGATGCACGAACTTGTTTACGTGGCTATTTTAAACTCTAAACATGAAAGTTCCCGATCCCCTCCCCTACATTTCGATGTGTGCTGGTCAGAAATATTAATATACATGAAATGAGCAAATTAAATCATCTCTATAACAGAAATCTAATATAAAGCTAATGCGAAATGACATGCAGATCACTTAAGTGATTCATTTGTTGGTATGCCAGAATGGGGTTTCTTCATTCACTGATGATGGTATTTGCAGGGGTGCAGTTTGTGTGGTCTTAAAGTTACCAGGTGCTGGAGTTTCTGATTTGTCCAACTGGTGACCTGCTCGATATCCGTTATGCGATATAATACTAAGAAGAAGAAGAAGAAGAAGAAGAGGAATTTACAGTTAAAGTTTATTTTTACACAAGACATATCCAGCAGAGAATGCTGTACAATCTCCCAAATCAAATTACTTTTATATTCTCTTAGCTAAAATTTCAGTAGTGTGCCGTAAAAGTGAACAACGGTACCACGTTTGTTTCAAATACTTCTGTGCAGAGAAAGTCATTTGTATAATAGTGTAACTGTTGCATTGTAATTAATAGAGTGGTTTAGAACGATATGAAGGGAAAGAAGAAAAGAATAGTAGAAAAAAAATCACAGAAGAATCACTCACAAGGAAGTAAAGATCACTCACAAGGAAATAACGTAACGCTGAAAGAAAGAGTAAATTAATAAAGCGAGTGTGTGATCGTAATATTAATGAGAGATCAGAAGATGAAGAAGTTTTGAGTAATCTGTGTAATCCCAATGACTTCGAAGCCAGCTTACGTTTATGAATAGACTGGGATTAACATATGCCTTTTATGATGATTTGTGCATTTTGTGGATTGATTGTAGGATGTTGAAGTACTCTGTTTGGTTTTTGTTGTTGTTGTCGTGTATGTTTGTGTGTGTTCAAGAATTTTGGAAATGAGTGATAGGCTACTCATCTCCAAAATTATTGTGTACTTTATAAATAGGTGTAATTATCGCGATTTGTACTTGTTGTGGGATAATACCAGTGTTGAATATCATATTCACAAGTCTGGAATTTATTCTTCGTAATATTTAAAACATCTTTATTTTATTTTATTTTTGTGTATTTACGGAATACTTCGTGGCTCAGTAGGTATTGACGAAAATCTCCAGTTGGAAAAACCAGGTTTTGAATCTCGTCTAGGATGAGAACCTCTATAAGATCTTTAAACTGCAGATGACTTGCCGGTCTCATACAGATGGCAGGGTTTTTCAGAGAAAAAAGCAGACAATAATAATGCAATACTTTTTTTGTATGGATGATTTTATACTATTTGGAAAAT
Source organism: Typopeltis vanoorti (assembly GCF_054136105.1). Taxonomy (NCBI): domain Eukaryota; kingdom Metazoa; phylum Arthropoda; class Arachnida; order Uropygi; family Thelyphonidae; genus Typopeltis; species Typopeltis vanoorti. Next base: position 94,119,134 of record NC_143571.1, on the reverse strand, counting down.
CATCCATAAGAGTTGAGTCGATGCTCAATTTTTGTGTATATCACAGTTCGACTCTTCAATGAAGATATTTCTATGATATTTGGTCTCGATAGTGCTTTTCTTTGTGAGGTTAAATAGAAATAAAAGAAGGCAAATGAACGAAACTTGCAGATGGAATAGAATTAAACATCTCCCCCAAAACGAATCACAAACGTACGTAGAAATTCATAAATTAGAAAACATTTTACTTTGAGAAGTAAAAAGAAATGTGCACCAGAAAACTGTCTAAAAGTTTTAAATTTTAAAGTAAAAGTTCAGTTATGCACCGTGATGTATAGGGACCATCCCAATTATCATATGCATAGACGAACAATTGACTAGACACAAGCCCGATATGGATGCAGTTGGTCGTGAAACAAGAAACGTAAAGACAGATTTCATGTCTTGCATCCATTCAGTGTTATAAATCGATTTTCCAAAAAATAGTGAAGGATATAAAATTATTAGGCGAGGAAAGTGGACAAGAAGAAGAAGAGTGAGAGTATGGTGTGTGTGTGTGTGTGTGTGTGTGTGTGTGTGTGTGTGTGTGTGTGTGTGACAGAGAGAGGGGGACAGTGTTAAATGATTACATCAAGGTTTGACAGAAAATATGCTAATTGAATCCTAGAAAAAAAAAGGTAATGAATAGATGAACCAAAAAAGGACTATGAGGAGAAAGAAATGGCAAAAGAGAGAAAGTAGAGAAAATAAAGGGTCCAATTTGAGTATTTGGAGGAGACTGAAAAGGAGGTTGACAGCAGCTTGACTTGGCTTTAGATCCAGCATGATACCATTAAGAAAGAAACAGAATGTCTGATACTTTCTGTTTAAAAATAACCGCTGAGAACGGACGTGATAAAGTCGCAGATAGAAATGATCAGAAATGACCGCAAAAGCCAACATTTCAGAGATAAAAAAAAATAAAATCACCATCTCATCAGTTTCTTTCAGTAAGATTGTTCAATCGTAAAAATATAAAGAAAGGAATGATTGGTTTGTTGGGGTTTATGAAAACCGGATCTTATTTAGAAAACATATGGATTCCTAACTTGTAAAACCACCCGGAACATAAACGTTAAAAACAGTTACCGTCTTCGTAACGTGGGTTTTAGGCCAGGTGGCCTTTTTCGGTCTCATGCCATCTCTTTCTTGGTCTATCGATTCTAATTTTACCCCTTACTTTATATCTGCATAATATTTTCGGAAGTGTGATGTTGTCCTTTCGATTTAAATGTTCTACCCATTTTTATTTATAGTCAGGGACTGCACAATTTCTTCATTTATTTTATGGTCCCACTTGGTATATCGAGCTGTTTTTCTGAGAAATTTCATTTCTGCTGTTTGAATTCGTTTTTCATCTTTCCTTTTTGTGGTCCATGTTTCGCTTCCCTATATTAGAGCTGGTTTTGATAAGACATTATATAGTCTGATTCTAGTGTGTTTTTATACTAGGGATAGCTTAAATATATTTAAATATATTATTTATTATACATTTACTTTGAGAAAATTTGATATTTTAGTGCCTATGTCTTTTTCTTCTTCGTATGATAAAACCACATCTCCAGTATTCGAAAGTATTTACTTGTTCTAATATTTTATTATCTGTCACTGTTTTACTTCTTATTGGGTTTTGTCCTTTAAATTCCATTATTTTGTTTTGTCTTTAGATATTGTCATATTATATTGTTTTGAGATATCATTTAATGATTATATATATATATATACATAATCATTAAATGATCACTAAATATATATAATCATTAAACAAATATATATATTTGTTAAGCAGATGTAAGAGGGTGCATTCTTGTCGAACTTCTCTTGGTATATCTTTCCATTCTGAGATGTGTTCTAATTTAACTGCTATTTTCTTTCCTGTACGACTATATATTTCTTGCATGGATTGTAAAAGTTCGTTTGGTATGTTTAAATCGGTTAATATTTTAAACAATTTTTGTCTAATAATTTTGTTAAAGGCTTTTTCATAATCAATAAAGAACACGTGGGTCTCTTTTTGAAATTCTCTTCTCTTTTCTATTAATAATTTTAGAGTAAACTTTTTGGATCTATGCAGGAAACCATTTTGTTCTTCTAGTAGTTTGTACTCTACAATACCGTTTAGCTTCTCGTTTAATATTCCTGTATATATTTTATATCCTGTATTTAGCAGACAAATTCCCCTGTAGTTATTGCAATCGTACATATCAGGATAACCAGTGCTTTTTTCCAAGACGTAGGCATTTTTCCAGACATTTATAATTTTTTAACGATATTAAAAAATTTCAGACGTTCTTCGTTAAAAATTTCACCTTCAGTTTTGCATAGTTCTCCATTTATATTTTCTTCTCCTGGTGTTTTCCTATTTTTAATCTTCTTGATTATATTTCTCAGTTCTAATATTGTGATATTTTCTGTTAGGTCATTCTTTTCTTTCTAAAAGTTCATTTCATTGTTCACAACTGTCCAGAGATTTTGGAAATAGATCAGCCATTTTTCTAAATCTATTATTTGTATTTTTTTATTTTCTTTTAAGTCTTTATTCATGTATTTTATCACTTTATAGGTTTTGGGTTATGGATTAAATATATCCTTTTCTAGTTGTATTACGAAATTGTTCGATCTCGCTCTTTCTCCCTGTTTTTTCCTTACTTTTCGTTTTGCAATTGGACCGTTTCTTTTATACTCTGTTTTTGCTTCTATTGTTTTCGAATTTAGCCATTACTGGTCACTGTCCTTTTTTTTGTATTTATTATATTTTCTATTTCTTTGTTCAAGTCTCGTAGTCCTCTTTTTCTAATCCATTAACGCTTTATTCCTAAGCTTTCTGTTGCAGCGTTTGTGAGAATTTGTTTCAAATTTTCCATTTCGATGTCATTTGATTCATTTGTGTTTTCTGTTTTTAAGTTTAAGTTTATGCATTATATTGTTGTCTAACATTTTATGTATTTTAGCCACTTTGGTTTAAATCGAATTTTTGCTGATACCATATAATGATCAGAATTTAATGCAAAGCCTCGATACGCTCTTACGTCTAAAATTAATCCCTAATTTAAAATTTCCCATGACGTAGCCAATTACAGATTTGCATCCTCTGGCTGACCAAACATATTTATGTATTTCCTTGTGTTTGAACACGGAATTCATTATTCTCATATTATTATAAATGACAAAATCTCGCAGTCTGCGACCATTTTTATTACATGTATCTTCGCTAAATTTGCCATTGTTTCTTTTGTGTTTTTTGTTTCTTAATCTGGCCTTTAAATCTCCTGCTAGTAATAAACAGTCAGTTTTGTTTTTTTATCTATGACATTGTCTAATTCTTTAGAAAATATATCACTGCCTTCTCCTTTTTCCTCTTCTGGTACATATGCGCCAATTATCATTATGTGGCCTCTTAATATCTGAGTCTAATTTCTATTAGTCTTTCATTCGAATAGTTATAATATACAATATTGTTATTTACAGATTTATGTACCACAATCATTATACTTACTTTCGCTCTTCTTTTTATACCCCACTGTAGATTTGTATATAGAGTGTTTCTTTTGTACTTTTTTGTTTCTTTGTTTCTGTTATTTTACATATCTTTACGTTAGCTTGGTTTAGTTGTTTATCCAGTTCTTCTTCTTTGTATGCAATGCTTCTTATATTCCATGTTGCAATCTTCATTATTTGTTCCTTTTTCTAATTTCGTTTACCTTTTCCTGAATTGTGGTCTTTTCTCTGACAATCCGTCCTGCTTTTCTTTAGATGAGGCTTGAAAGTATATTGAATTTCCGCAGGGTTACTAGCCTGTCGCTGGGTAAGTCCAGTGGTAGGGCTGCTACCTAACACCACTGGACAGGCAGATCTAAGAGCGTTTACTCTGTTAGGATGCAAAGTTTAAATTTAGGCTATTAGTTTATTATGAAACGGTTATAATTTTATCATAAAAGGTTATAAGGTTTTAGATTATAAGTTTATTATAAAAATCACTTATTGAAAATGAAAATGAAAAAATATTATTGGACTTCAAAATTCAGAAAGATATCTGATATCTGGTGATTGAAATTGGAGGAATTGGGAAGAATAAAACCGCTGGAAACAATATAAAGGCAACTTTTGAAACATTTGGAAAGGATGATCATCCCAGAAATAACACGATCTCGGCACTGTGAAACAGCACTACTGGGGACTGTTGACAGCAATTTACTTTTACCATTTTATAAAGCACAGGCGATTTTTAAGGCTTTGGATGAGGCCCAAATTCGACACATCTCCGAATCAAAGGTGTGGTTCTTTTGTTAGATGTCTTTAAAGTATCTTAGATATTTTGTTGTACTCTGCTGTTTTGAGCTCTGTTGATTGAATGCAGGAATACAATAATAATAATTTAAAAAAATGCAATAATGACAAAGTTTATTATAATGCAGATTATTTCTAGGTGTCTCCCACCGATGAAAAGTTGAAACCTAGTAATACAATAGTAGCGTGGGTGGATAAAGTAGTTTACATCCTGTTTTATTTATTTGTTTATAGTCCTCAAGTCCTTATCTTGTGTGTATTAACGAGCGAGCGATGTCAGTTAGAGCGAAACATATATATTGCAAACCTTCGTTACGTGAAAAGATTCGTTATAACAGGTCTACGTCAACAAACTAGACACATCCCACATGCCTCAATCTGTATTTCGATTTAGCCTACCAGTTAGATAGGGGTTCTTGTAACCATTTCAGCTGAATGGTTTATATCTCCTACCTATCAGAGTTATATATATATATATATATATATATTGATTATTTCGATCTCAGACGAATAGACAGCTGACTCTACCTTCAGAAGTCGTATTAAACCTTTCGGACCGCCCATTCTCTGTAGCTCGATCTTAGCACGTTCAGAGGAATCTATTCCCAAAAAGGATTTAACTATGCTGTAACTCCAGATTATATTTCAGAAGTGAAGACTTTCTCGTGGTGTGCTGAAAAACGAAGAATTACCATTCCCCCTCCCCCACGCCAGACGCTGCCAATATTATCAGACTGAAAATCGCTCCTTTCTCATCAACTACGAGAAGAAATGTTTCTGTCTCAGAAAAGGAAGCTGTACTACCACTTACAAAGAACAGGGACGTAATAATGTTCAGAGGTGATAAAGGGAAGACAACAGTAGTTCTAAATGTAGAGGATTGTAATGGAATAATTAAAGTTTGCTTTCTGACTGTTCCATCTACTGTTCTTCTGGATCACGACCCTTCATGGTCATATCATGAAAATACAAACGATTTAATTAAATGGTCCCAAACTGTCCTCCATAATTACTAAGAAAGCTCAAGTCATTGCATCCTATTCCTCAACGACTGTAAAGGTCGTGTAAAATACATAAGCCTGGAGTCCCTTAAGACCGAACTTCAAAACTCATATTTTTTTTTTCTCAATGGCTATTCCAAAAAATCTTTATATCTTAATCACATACGAATGACCACAATACCTTTCAAACTGTTCAAACGTTTCGCCGCCTGCAAAGGTCTCGAAGATAAAAACACTTTTCTACAAATACCCAAGAGTACACAGAATTCCATGGTCCTATGGTTTATCCTACATAGGACAGACAAGTCATTGATTTGAAGTTAGAAAGAAAAATATGTAGCATATGTTGACTAGAAAAAAAAGACAAATCTGGTTTAGGCAACCATACTTATGATATTACCAATGCAGCTGATTGGATCTTTTCAATTATGGTTTATATAGGAAATAATATTTATTCCACAGTTTTGGTTGAATCATTATGAGTATGCATTCATGCAGATCACTGAATAAGTACGAAACGCTACTATCAAGTTACATATGGAAATCTATAATTAAATCTCTTAACATCAGAGTTTCAATTTCGCCGTCACTTTCTATCGCAAGTTGCAGAAAACTAATGCACGCCTCGCAATTTTACTTTTATTGGTTAGCATGAAATGTTTGTCTCGTCATGGTATTTTAGCGTTTAGTCAACTTTGTTATCTTTGTATTTATAGTTTTGATGTTTAAGCCCTGAAGAAGCCAGTTCTATTTCAGTTGGTGAAACTAGTAGGTGTAATTTGCATATTTGTCGTTTTTTAGCCTCTTTCCCTCCACTGATGGATATAGACTTCCCCTTAGTTTGCAGTTTTGTCTGTTTTTAGCCAAGATCTCATATCAAATCTTTGTAAATCTTGTTCTTTGGCGAAATTTCTTTCTCTTGGTATCCAGTCAATGCTTACTTTTGTCCACTTTTTGTCTGGAATTTGTTAATTTGGTCTGCACATCTGCATTTTTTTTTACGACACTTCTCAATATATATTACTCCAGTGTTCTCTCTCTCTCTCTCTCTCTCTCTAATTCTAGTGTTTCTAATTCGTATTCTATTCCTTTTTGTTATGTATAGACCATTCTTCTTTCCAAGGCTCTTTAGGCCAGACGCAACCTGTCTTTCTGTTTTTTAGTTGTCGCCCATGTGTCACTTCTGTAGTTAAACAGAATAATACATATAATGTACATAATTAACGATTAATTAATCCCTGTTGCTAATGAGAGATTTGCCTTTTTCTAGACTTAAATTCTAGGTGGCGCTTCAAAGTTCCTCGATATTAAAGATTTCATATTGAATGTGCATTCTCATGTGCCTCTGTTTTTCATTAATCCTTCACTTTGATAACATCGTTTATTTCATTTGCTATTTTGGTTTTTATTATTTTCAGTATGACGACACTTCATGTAATTTTGCTATGTGGCTCATTGCCTTTATTGGTCTCAATGTTCGCAGTCAATCTCGGCAGCCCTTCTGGATTGTTTACAAAGATGGAATTCTTGAGTTCATCCTGAACGTATCTGTTTTTGAATGCGATTAAATAGTTTTCTCAGTTCTTCCATTTCAGTTCTTTCTAAGCCTTTGAACATAACTTTATGAATGTCTTTATTGCCTATTCTTACTTAGTTACTGCATTCACTTTATAGCTCTTCATATATCGTCTTTCATTATGGGAGAAAGGTCTTGAGATTGTTAAACTCCGTAAATATTATTTCTCACTCGTCATCTGTAAAACAAAAAGATCTCGAATGTATTCTACGCACATTTTTATAATCTCTACGGTCTCAAATACATTTAATCATTTTTATTCTGATTGAATGCCTCATGAATTATTCATTTCTTGTTCGTTATTTCTTTTATTTTTTGGTATTCGTATCTCCGAGTTTGTTGCTTCCGTTAGAGGTCTTTTATTTTTTTTTTCACTGCTTATTATTCCAGGTTTCTCTGGCATATCCGCATGATTTCCATATTATTACATTGTTAAAAGAGTTTTAGTTTATGTTTTGTTTCTCCTCCATCGCTTAACAAATTTAATACACTTTCAGAGAAAATCAAACGGAGACTTTTTAACAATCCCCTTCATTTTTTTCATTCCTTTTCTATCTTGAGTTCCTTATAATTTGTAATCAGTTTCTATTACGTGTTCTAAATCAAGGGTGCCCAACTCTTTTCGGATGTATGCTAGAGGAGCGTTTTATTTTATTTTATTTTATTTTTAATCGTTGATGTTTTTATTCTCCAGAAAGGGTAACCAAGATCCAAGATTTCTGAAGAATGCAGAGCTACTAATATATCCACCCTTATAGTGTGAGGAGCAAACAGCCATGGTGCCCATCTTAATAAAATAAAATCCTTCCGCTGCGATGACTGCCGCAATCATACTGGGCATACTTCCTACAAACGTACGATAGCGATCAATGGGAATTTTGGACTATTCTTCCTGTAGGCATGTAATGAGGTCCTGGACTATTTTGGGACGGAGTCCTTTGACGTCGCCCGAAGCTCAGGTGCATCCCACAGATGTTCAATAGGTTTGATATCAGGGTTCCATAGAGGCCAGTCAAGTGTAGTGACGTTCATGGCTACAAACCGAGAAGTTACGGCAGCAGCCTTATGACTCGCGTGCATTTTCTTTCTGAAAAGACAATGGACATTACCGTAGAGAGATCACAGTGCAGGAAGTATTGCATTCCTAGAATGTTCAGATACCTTTTGAACTACAGTGTTCGTGGCACGACAAGTCGGAGTTATAGTTTGGGTTACGCACTCCGGTAACAGATGTTCACTGGGCATCCGCCACAATCACACCCATCCATCTGCCCGTGATGGATCTCTTTTATCTTTTTATCACTGACTATTGCAGGATGAAACATGATTCGTCGCTCTATAACGTGGCTTTCCAAGCTGTCAGGTCCCATTGTACACGCTCTTTGCACCAGTGAAGACGATGCTGCATGTGAGTTCGGGTAATATTGCGGCTTGAATATTGCGGTTCTACAATATGCAAGCCCATGTTGTGAGCCTCGGTTCTGAAGGTTTTTGTGTAGATTCGTGTTCAAGTTGATGCCTAGTACTCCGCATTCTACGGGTTGTCCGACGAATGGCAGTTTTTACATATTATCCTTCATAGCATAGCATCCTATGGTGACGTTTAGCGATTGCAGTGGGTCGTGTACTGAGGGTAGTAATTGCAGTTCATTTCCATCTCAGTATGGTATCACTGATTCACTGATTGTTGACCTGGGATGGCCCATTTTGTCAACAATTTGCTGAAATAATAGGTTTGCAACATGGTATCCAATCACATAGCCACTTAAAAACTTCGTCAGTTCTCGCAGCCACTTCACCCAAACACAATTGCACGGATTTCGGAGCATCATACTTCACCAATTTATACCAGCTACCATAACGTCATTCGTTGAACGGCACGATGCACCTTACCAATCGTGGGATTTGTAACTTTTTCAAGACGTGTATATATATATATATATATATATATATATATGTATGTATGTATATATATATATGTATGTATGTATATATGTATATATATATGTATGTATGTATGTATATGTATGTATGTATATGTATGTATGTATATGTATGTATATATATGTATGTATATATATGTATGTATGTATGTTTAAAATTATTAACTGACTTAAACACCGAGAAAAAATACAAGAGATTTAATATGTTTTCACTACTAGTTTCATCGGAAATGCTGAATTCGTCAGGTGAATACAGTACCATGGAGAAAACAATATCTTAATAATATATTGTACTTTAGACAAAACAGAGTTTAGAACAAGTAGTAGTTGTGTTTTAAATTGATTTGATTTTTTAAGATGTTGTTTTCTCCATGGTACTGTATTCACCTTACGAATTCGGCATTTCCGATGAAACTAGGTCAAAACTTATTAAATCTCTTGTATTGTTTCTCGGTGTTGAAGTCAGTTAATAATTTTAAACATGTCATTTAACCGAGTCAATTACTCTGTAAATATATATATATATATATACATATATATATATATAAATATATATATATATATATATATATATATATATATATATATATATATATATATATATATATATATATATATATATATATATAAGTATATATATATATATATATATATATATATATATATATATATATATATATATATATATATATATATATATATATACTTATATATATATATATATAGTATATATATATATATATATATATATATATATATGTATATATACTTAATGCACAGCCGATCTCCTCAAGGAGATGGGCTGTGCGTTAAGGGTAAATATTAAGAATAGTGATCAGAGCTTATTCTACTTTTACTGTGAGTTGCTTTGACTTCCAATACTTGCAGGCGCAAACTTGACTTGGTTGTCAGTTTGCTTACTTGGGAAATGGAGTAAAACCAGATTTAAAATAGCTTGGTATCTTTAACATTTATTATACCCAAGGTAAAATACTTTCTATATATATATATATATCGTCAAGGATTTGTGAAGAAGTGGGGGGAGGAAGTACAAAACCAGCATTTAAAGTGGATCGTGGAACTATACTTAACACCAGTTAGTTTGCGGACCACCGGATTTTCAGAGATAGAAACGAAGATGAACTCAAAAGATAAATATACTCCTTAAAGCTAATTGCTAAAGAATTTGTAATGCAAATATCAAAGACAAAACAAAAATCATGACAACCATCTCCAGTCAGATGAAAAATGATGATTGGAAAGAAATGTTTAATTTCATTTCAATTTTAATAAAATGAACGATTTTCTAATCATTACATATCCAATCTGATTTCCGATTTCACTCTCTTAGCTTTCCATATACTTGTATATATAACTCCGCTTTGTTTGCGAAAAAAAAGTATATGCTATTATTATCAGATAATGTTGCTTATAAAACATAATTAATCCTCCAGTTCTGTAAATTATGACTTCGTTTTATGTGGGCTGTTTATTTGTCAACGTGCTCTTGTCTCCGTAGGGAAGTAAAGATAAAATTACTTCTTAGCTGTTATGAAACAGACTGCTCCATTGTAGATTTTTTTTTAATCTAGTTACGTCTTTCAAGTTCACTTCTTGACCATCTTCTTTCTCTCGAGCTATTGTCGTATATATTGATAGATAGCATTTCTACAATTAATTTCTGAAGTCGTCCAGTTTAGCATAACGTTCTGGCATTCCACGTGGCTATTCATGAAAACTGCTTCGTTATTTTCAGACACTCGTAATCTAATGATGACATTTCCCATGAAATGGGAAATGTCATCATAAATGTATTCATAAAGCATGTCATTGCAATTTGTCCTGATTCTCAATATCGGCGTCTCCTTTCCTTTTCATACAGCAGAGTCAGTTGCAGGAGGATCCATTTCTTCTGCATAATTGAAGCTCTTTAATTTGTGATCCATATTATCCAGTAGAAACATAAAATGGTGAGACTTTAATCACTTCCACCTCGCAGTATTCAAGTCATTTGTATCATGCTGTCTCTGGAACTGAGCATTTTTCCCTCGTGGTTTTCTTCAGCCTGAAGTTACGTTACTCATAGACGAAAGCTGAAGAAAAGAATTTCTTACGTACACCAAGATTTTCAGAGTTCCAACATTGTCTTCTGAGCTACTCTGGATATCCAACAACGAAGACATTTTTCGTTTCGACTTTGGGAGCAGTATTGACAACAATTCGGTAAATACCACTGGATCAAACTTATGTTTTGTGCTATCCAAAGATTTTAAATTGCTTGCATGCGTATTTCGATTTTATTTGCAGATCCCTTGTAATAATTTCTGCAGTGTAAATTTAATATTTTCAGCTGCATTTTATTTATTTCTCCTTTAATGTATTCCTACTTCTATATTAAGGCATTGTAATGATTCTGTTGACACAATATGATTTATATGCTTATACATCGCACATTGATTCATCTGAGATGAAAACTTTTTTTATTCTTATGCATTCCTTACTCACGCTGATATAACCTTCATCTTTCGTCTTACCACAAGAAATCGTACTTTATTTCCTCTCATCGCTAAATACTGCTAACCCCGCTCCCCTCTCACCATTCTCCAAATAATATTTCCCCCTTGCTACATCAGTGCGCCATTCGTCTTCCCAAAGGTAACTTCTGAATCCGATTGTCGATTCCTCGAGGTTAGACTAACTTCCTTAGAACTGCATCAGTCTTCCGCATCTTCTAAGAGCGAGGAGCGCGCTTCTTAGTTCCTTATCTTTTTCCGAAATTATGACGATTCCGCTGAGTGGCCTCAGAAGAAACGTTCCTTCGGAGACGATATTGGCTTTCGCTGCTCTGATACTCTGCCGTTACACGGTTAACAGCATGCTGGTGACAGTCGGAGGGTGTTCTCGTAGAGAAACATTCAGCGCGATATTGGTATTTCTGGGTTCAGGCACTTCAAGCTCGACGATTCACCGGCTTCGTATTTCTCCGTAACTGCTTTCGACGATCAATCTGCCGACTGCACTTCTGCAGAAATGAATAAAAGTGGCGAGAGAATCCAGAAAACAGATTTCTTCTTCTTATTCTCTGCGGCGGAGTTACTGTTTTTTTTCTGTCTCCTTGGTGGCTTGGCAAAACCGGTTCACGTGCGACATAATATCCCCATCGAAGGGAAAGAGAAAGGGATTTCAATGCTGATATCGGAAAGAAAGTTGCAGTCTACTGACTGCGAATAAATTAGAGAGATCCGCTCTCATCGCCACAATGATATTGCTGACTTTTCTACTCTGTAGGAGATAATAGGATGTTAATGTAAAAAGGATAAATATATTAACTTATATATCAAATACGCAGCATATTACAAAGCATTGCGTCTTAATGGTGTCTTCAAAGACTTAATACAAAGGAGACACTTGATTGTAAATACGTACATATGCATTTATATTATGACTTTTATTGTTATTCTGCGTCTGTGCATAACTGTAAAATGAAATGCATAACAAATAAAAATGCACTCATCTTTCTGCTCCGTGTGTACACAAAAATGTAACTGCAAAACCTAAACCGTAAAACTTAAAAATGCAAGTTGTGAAACGCAATGTGAATATCGAGTTCATATTCGGTAATAAGAATTTGTCATTATTATAAAATGAGTTCAAGCATCTTAATCTTATGTTGGAAAAAACTAAGCCCACAAAAAAAGAACCCCGCCTGCACAAAAATGACTGAATCCATGCACAGGCGCTGATGTAGCTGTGGCTCAACAAAATTATCATATTGCCAATGATCTCGGCAGTAACTGAGCAGGTCACAGGATCCAACTGGCGAAATGATAAATGAAGCTGTAAACCGCACCAGACAGTAACTTGGAGTGAAGGGAAGGGAATTTGTTGGATTGCATCCACGTTTTGCGTAGTCCATACCAGGAAATAGTGGATATTCACAGCTCCGTTCAGGTGAAACAGATCCTCATATCCCGACAATATCATCTACGCAGCGTCCACGTACTCTTCGAGAATGGAATGTTACGCCTTTCAGTCGACTTTTCAAGTCCTGCGGGCGCAACTCCTGTGTCAGAGTTATCTTAAATGGGTAGAAGTTCCGAATCTTCGATATAACTTTCCAGACAGTGAAAGGCACACGCTGATACAGCACAGACACTGCAGGAACCAACGCTGTTATTCATGGTCTGGTCTACAACGGCAGTGGTAACTTCATTCACTTGTTTTTAACTGACTGGGTTGCAATCTCTGCCAAGTCTAACTGCCAGCCCTATTTCTTGCAGCGCACGTGCTGTATCAAAACACATCCATGTGCCTTGATACAGTAGGACGAACGCCTAATCATTTGTCACAGAGGACATGGAGATAGTGGACCTCGTCGACATTTATCCACGCGATGAAATTGGCGGAGTGCAGCAACAGCATTGCAGCTGCGTAGGTAGTGCAGCTTCACGAGAAAAGCATGTTGGGGAAAGGTTAGTGCCATTACTGTGGAAGGTATTAGCACCAGATTGAAGGGAAAAATTCCGTGTAGATCTTTTTAAACCCTCCTAGCACCTGCTGAGTTGCGTGACAAGCAAATTCCATGCAAATGGTGTTTTTAACGTCCCATGGTATTGAATTTTGGAATTTTGTTTTCTCAGATACCGCTTCCGCATAACGCACGATGTATTCCTGCAACGTTTCGTAGCATTTGGATCGCTGAATGACGCTCGACAAGGTCTGAACAGGAATGCGTTAATTCTGATCAGTCTCTATTTAGCCAGTAGTTCATCCGTGATATTAATCCGAAGAGATCAGACCGTCAGAATATGGATTCTTTGCCTCATTGTGCTCAATGTGTTATCACACGCATGCAGTATATATCATAAGACAATGCAGTAGTGAGAGTTATAGGAAATAGGTTGAAGAACAAAGGTTGGATAACAGCAGTAGAATCTCACTATAAGATTAACATTGGATTGAAGAAGCCTGACCTTGTAGTAAAGAGATGAGATAACCTAGTCGTTACCAACGTACAAGTTATGATGAAAACCAAGATTTCCTGCGGCTACTTCAGAAAAAAAAAACACATGTACCAAAATTTACCTCTGCAACTCTATCTATTTAAAGTAGTATGGTGTCAGCAAAGTTATACGGACTTACTAAGCTCTGGACTCTCTCTAGAGTTGATTTCAAAATACGTTCCTTCCGTGACTCTCTGGGCACACTGGAGGCGACATGGAAGACATCAGACAATCATTTCTCAAATCCCCAAAGTCCGCAGTTCAAAAACATAGGATATTGTTAGGAGTTTAGGTCCCTTCTGCTCCCACATGTAGTACATACCATGTAGTACTGATTTCAGTGCAAAGTTTAGAAAACAGTTTAGACCTTTCGGGGGTGTCGTATATATTGTAAATGTAATGTAATGGAGACCTCGTTAGTTTTAATTGTAACTTAAAAGCCAAAGCCAGTCAGTTTATTAAAACAATTTATTATTATGTCAGATAACCGCGCGTGTTCTCCCAATTCTTAAGAAAATCAAGGAGTTTGTCGTTCATTATGTGTCATGGTGGATGATTGCCTCTCACCAGACTTTCCCATCAATGTCCGGCAGTCAAAAATGATATATATATATATATATACAAAAATAATACATTTTTTTCAAACACGCTACTGTTTTTTATACTTGTTCTGTTAGTACAATTTTAAGTCTCTGTAATTTTTTATATACTTCTTTGATTGTGATACCTGAGGATGTTCATGTAACGAAACTAGTAAACTAGTAGTATCTTGTTAAATATATCTTGTCATCTTTTCTCTCGGTAATAGTCATTAAACCTTTTATATATATATATACATACCATATTTTAATTTCTTCTCTATTCGATCTAAAACAGGTTTGCTATATGTTTCGTAATCATTTCTTATGTTGATCACTTGTGAATGGGATAATGAAAATACAAACTTTATGCAAATTTACTGCATTTTAATAGAATTTTATTTTTGCATCACTTTTGTTAAATATCTTGTAAATCCATTATCCCGTCCCTGTAGTGGTTCTCAGTAAGATCTGCAAAATACCCCTTTACAGCTGCAATCACCTCTTGATTCGAAGAAAAACGCTGACCAGTGAGGAAGAATTTTAGTTTTGGGAAGAGAAAGAAGTCAGAGTGAGCCAAATGTGGAGAATAAAGTGGATGTTCCAACAATTCATCTGGAAGATCCCTTAATTTCCCCATTGCCAAAACACATTTGTGGGCAGGTGCATTGTCCTGATGAAAGATGATTTTTTTCTTCTGCAAACCGGTCTTTTCTCACGAATTTTTTCGTGTTGTCTGGTTAAAAGATCGTAATAACATTCCCCGGTTAATGTTTTACCCTTTTCAAGATAATAAAAAAAATGCCTTTAACATCCCAAAACACCGATGCCATAGCCTTTCCTGCTGATGGAACCGACTTTGTCTTCTTTGGCGCTGAACAACTGTTTTGACTGCTGTTTTGAATTCTGGTGTGTATTGGTGAATCGAAGTCTCATCCATAGTAATACATTGACAAAAAATCAGTGTTATTCTTGTTAAAACGCACCAAGCACTGTTCATAGATTTTCCTGCAAGTGCATTTTTGATCTGCTATGAGCAAGTGCGGTACCCATCTTGCGCAAAGCTTTTTCATATGCAATTCTTCACGAAAAACATATCCTACACGTTTTTATGAAATGCCCTATAATCTCAGCAGTTTCACGCATTTGACTCGTCGGTCATCCAATACCATATCGTGCACTTGATCAATGATTTCTGGTGTTGTACACTTTTGGGACGTTTTTCACGTGGATCATTTTGAAGGCTGGTATGGCCACGTTTAAATTCCGCAGCCCATTTCTTAATTGTCGAAAACGAAGGAGAAGAGAGCCCATAAACTTTTGTAAACTTCGAATGAATTTCTTTTGTCGTTAAACCTACTTTTATAACGAATTTTATAAATGCACGATACTCACTTTTATCCATTTCGTAGGAAATAGACAACTACTTGATAAAATGACTTACAATTTCACATCGAAGCTTAGGACAGATGTACCAACTTAGATAAAAAAAAATCTTACCGATAGTGTTGCCATCTATGGTCGAGACCGAGAACTTTTCACACCACCCTCGTATATATTTATATTTATTTATTTTATTTATTTATTATTGATCGAAAACTAGAGAATTGTATGCATAGTCTTCTGATGTATGTGATCACTGTAAAATCCGATGCAGCGTTATAATTTTTCCAAAATTTTATGGCATCGACTTTTACAGAGGTCACATCCAAAATTCACAAAAAGTAAACTTGTAAATTTTATACATAAATAATACTAACAGCCCATATAATTTAGCCCAGAAACATTAGCATGATACTGTGTAAATAGAAGATATATGAATATGTAGTTCAAGGTAAAATGCCCTGGAAATCAGAAATATGTTAGAATTTATCTATGTAAGTAATACCAAAAGCCCATGTATAGAGGAATTAAACACGAATTAAACCCAGAGTAATTAAACATGCTAAAATAGAATAAACATATGTCTTAAGATGGAAGTTCAGGGGCAATTCTTTAGGATTCGGAAATGTATTTGATGTTATCACTTAGAATTGGGTGAAAAGAAAACCAATTGTAACCAAAGCAGTCTGATACCACCTTCAAGGTCAACAGCAAAAGAGGGCGGTATACATCAGAAGCTGTTACGCTATGCTGCAAAAGGGATTAAACGTACACTTCAGGAGATCTAGAAGTCTGCGTTTACTAGAAGGATAAGAGTTTGCACGTAAAAGGTACGGGGGTCTCAGACCTTAATTCAAAGTTTGCGCGGGAATATCTGGGACCAAAATCTTCGCGCAGGGTCCTGCAAGAAGCCAAATAAATGGATCACAGAATCGACTTTCATGACCTACTATACTACGTGGGATCCGGAAGAGGTCGTGGAGGGTAACCGGAGGCGAAACTTTACAGAGCGAGTAGCGGCCCAGGACCAGGATGACAAAGCCTTGACCGTCAGACCTTACGTCCCAGTGCCTACAACGTCGGAAGATCGCGCTCCAGCCCCGCGAGCCATTCCAGAGGAGAACGCGGTATCCATGAAACCTCTAAAGTGATAGACCAAGCCCTAGCATAGAGAGGGATCCAGAATAATTCTGTAAAGGAAATACGACTAAGCGCACTGTACCTATGGAGGAGTCATGTGAGTTGAATTTTGTTGCAAACCTTTTTTTATTCCTGATGTGAAGGACTGTTTAGAAAGACTGAATTTATAGAACTGCTATATACAGTAGATTGAAAATTTGTTCGCATAGAGAGAAGCTGTTTTTTTAAGTCATTGTAAAAGATATTAATGAAAATTTTGACTTACATTGTATTGTAAAGAACTGTTTCAGAAGGACTGACAAGATTATTGAATTAAGAAATAAAATGTTATGAGAAGTAGTTTGCTTAAAGAGTGCTATATTTTATGTGAAGGTTGGAATTGGAGGTTATAGTTAATCGAAGCATGGTAATTCTTAGACTGTAAATGGGCTGATAGTTAATACTTATCTAATTTAATTGTTTAATAATTTACATCATTGGTATTTGTTGCATGCCTAAGAATTTGTCCTATATGATGTTTTTTTTCCCCTAAGGTGCTTAGCTTAGATAGGAAAGGAAAGTAGCATCCTTTTAGTGCATACCTTGTATTACTGTTTTAGTATAAATAAACGTGTTTGTTATATTTAAAAGGAGTGCCGTCTGATCTTTTTCGCAACTGCACTGTTCTCAAAAAAAAAAAAGACGATCCTGTGAGCGGGGGGGGTTGGAATTTGGTACAAATTTTGAGTTAAGAGTCATCCACGACTGTATATAATTATATAGGAGAAACTTTACTGGAAGTATAAATATTTTCTTATGCCATTTGGAGAACTTTAGTGGCGCAGCTATTAATAATTAAATAAATTTCTAGAGATCTCCGGCATAGGGAAAGAATACTGAAAGTAGAGAAAGGAAAATAAGATTAACTGAGTACATGAAAGGAAAAAGATAAAGTTACAGTTAACGAATAAAAAAATATAGACGCCAAGGATAAAGAAAGCAATATTTTACAACAATCAATGGTAGAATAAAAAAACCATATTATTACAATCACCACTTTAGCATAGTAACTGGATTCCATTACTCTACTTTTTCCATCTTTGGATCCTTTCGAAATAGTTACGAGTGCATTTGAAGAAGTTATAGAAAAGTGATATATATTATGGTATTAACAACCGATGCAGGGGTGTCTCTTGAGATTGAGCTCGTTAAAAATGTCGGGAAACAAGTAAAGCAGAATTGATTAGATTTCCAACCAGCATTAATTCCAGCAAAATCTTATGCAAATCAACCCCATTTATAACCGTTCTTTCTCCGAACAGCTCTTATTTTTTGTTAATTGATTTCTTTTCTTTTCTTTTCCGTTAAACCTCGCTTCACTATCTTCATTCAACTGACGCTTAATCTCAATCTAGTTTTGCACTCGGTCTATTTTTTGTAAAGTCTAATCATTCGTTTAAAGTCTGCTCCTTCAACCCCAATTTCGAATGGCTGATTTTTATTCCCTCGTGATCAACACTATCAGGATTACTGGGAAGTTCATTTTCAGGACGTCAAGCATCATTTGCAACCGATTTTCGCGGCCACTGTTTCTAATAAATTCATCAGTCGTGATATCATCTGCCGGCAGACATGTTCTGCATCGAAGCCACTCGACTAAATGTCGATCCCCGACCAAAATGCTCATTCAGAATGACGTAAGAAATCAATGAATGAAATGAATCGTAAGAAATGAATGAAAAATAAATTACACATAAACCGAATCTATTTGTAAAGGTAGTGACTGGCCTCTACAAAACCATTGATCAGATCTCACCCCCATGAAATAAGTATGCCACGTGCACATTTTCATCATGCCCAACAACTGTTTTTCTGTTTGAATATAAGGCGGAGTGAAAAGCACTCAGAAGCAAACAGTTGGATTTCCGAGAAAGCTGAATTTATTTCAGTTTTGAGTAAACGCATTTCGGGTGTGCAATTGAAAACATTTCTTCGTGTTTATGAAAAATTTCCTAAAATATTTCTATTTTTATAAATATTTATACGCCTCCGTGAGTTTGAGTGGCGGTGGACTCTTTCAGTGTTTTCTCCTTTGCTCAACGGCTTTTCTCTCTCTAGTTAGTCTTCTTGATTCTTCTCCCTCGCTGCTCCCAAAAATGAAATGAGGACTTCGATCCAAAGCAGTTCCGCTAACCCATTGAATTGAGCCAAATCTAAATACAGATTATTGTAGAGGCTGACTTAACCAATAAAAATTTGTAATTTTGTAAAAATTAAGAGCGAGGTGCAGCACTTGAATGGGATAGGCAAACTTTTACAACACAACGTCTAGGACCAAAGCGAGTTGACACCTTCACAAAAAAAAAAAAAAAAGACCGAAGATTTAGTATTAAATTACTTTTTTTAACAGCAAGACCATCTTTATTTCCAACGAAAGTTACTCGTTGCACAAATAAAAAAAAATATTTCCGAAAATCTGCGACGTCAAAATTTATATAAATAACTCGTTTTCAGTTGAGTATGCATCATCTGTGAAAGGTTTTAGAGCTTCGCTAGCAAGCAGATTTCACAATACGTTAACCTGTCTACAAAAATCAATCGAACACAAAATTCTTTAAAGCCACCTCAGACTCCAGTAAGGTGAGATAACAGCTACATTAACTAAATTAATTAAATTGAATGCATTTCAGATTTGTAGTCGACGCAAGTAAAATTGCGGCGCCTTTTTGCTATGTCTGTTAATTGGGTGGGTTCTGTTGATTTGTTTGTATGAGAGATGAAAATCCAGACATTCTGCAAGAAAACGTACTGCTTCCTCTGCATGAGATGAGATCGGAGAACTCGCCTTTAATTGAAATATATATATATATATATATATATATATATAATCCTCTCGTTATGACGAGAATTGAACTGAGGTCGCTTCCAATGGAAGTAGACAATGTTCCCGCGTCATTCCAACCGTGCTACGAAGGCGCTTCTAGATTATTCTGCTACGTTGTTTCTTAATTTGAGTGTCTATAAATTTATCTTATTTAGTTCGCGCGGTTAGCCTAGTGGCTATGCGCTTCGCAACCATATGCCTGGGGAAGGAGTGTCCTAGGTTCGATTCCCGTCGACACGCAAGAAGCTTAAGGATCTTCCTCAGCCATAGGTAAGTTGGCCGGTCTTGAGCGTGGACAGCAGGGTTTTTTCCCCAGTTTATCTGGAGTTTTTCATTCCGTAAACAGGCAAACCGGTCCATTGAACACACATGGATTACAGTCCGGAATACTGACCCACCCACAGGTCTGATTCGTCAGCTATGCCGGTTCCGGAGCCCTGATAAAATTTGTAGGGGACTGATATGGTGCCGTACTTCCCCATAAATTGGACTCACGGCAGTGTATTATCATACGATTATTATTACTATGTTATTTAGTTAAGTTGAATCTGTTTTATAAACTTTATAGATAGAATAATTAGAGAAATATTTTCGTAGATATAAAAATAGAAAAAGGAACAGACTGCTTGAGTTCATTTAAAGAAGAACACGCGCGATTCCTGGTTGTCAGGGAATTTACTCGAAGGTTGACTGAGTTTGAGTCTGAATAAGATCTTCAGATGAAGGTTTGCATCTGGCCTCGTATAAGGGTGTTCTTCATTCACGACCAGTGCAACCGGCCGCAAACACATGGGCCATTAACGAACATAACACGTCCTCATAGCCTTTGTTGTTTCTGCAGTAATTCTAAAGAGGGCTTCTCTTCGTTTCCTTACTCTTTCGACCATTCACACGTGATGCTGCAATTCCTAATTACTGTGAAAGCCAAGACCACACGCTCGCTTAAGAATTCTCTTCGTCACAGTTTAAAAAAGCAACGCTGTTCAAAGAGACGAAATAAAGAATGCCATTGACTCTCACAGTAAAACCCCTGTGTTCTTGTATATTTAATGACCTTCGCTCACTCCAATCAGTTTTACCTTGAAAAGCAAAGACAAATAAATGAAGGCCAATGTGCGCATTTGGTCTTCTTTATCGTGATAGCCCATTCTCGGTTACTTTGCACGTATTTACCATTCTGCTCCTTCCACACGCGAGAGCACACACTTTTCTCCCAACTAATTATTATCCTGTTTGCTGGATGAATGAAGCGTCTTCCAACCTTGAGTTCTTCAATCTCTGAGGATACCTCTGAAGGAACGACAATAAAGCTACAGTTCACTTCTTCAGTCTCTCTATGCATATAAATAGTGTTAGTTAAAATGCTTCCCTAATTAAGCAGATGACTAGATTTATTATTATTTTTTTTCATACTGAATATTTAAAAGTTTCATTCTAAAGGTTGAATCAAACAAATCCGACTAATAAATTTTAAAATAGCGGTTAATAACTTTTCCATTGGATCGATTAATGATGGATTGTGTTGACCGATGGGAATGGTGTGATCGTATGAAAGTGAGAGGTCGTTGTTTTGCGAATCTTGCGCTCAAGAATCGGAAATGCTTGAAGAGAGAGAGAGCATCCCTAGTCTCCATTTTTCCAGTGATGTAAACGGCAGAGTCATGGGGAGAGAGGTTAAAATGAGAAACAGTTTTAAGTGCAAGCTCCGCAGCTTGTAATAACGGTGGCTTCAAGACTTCTTTAAGAAATCGAAAACATCAAAAGCACTTAATCTCGGGGGTCTATTTATTGGGGTCAGATCCATACGTCGTCCACAGCACGTTTGTTTTGTGCACAACAATCGGCGACATTGCACTATGATTTATGGCGACTTTACACGGACCGAACAAGGTCCCTGTTCGTGAGCTATTCACGTGGGCACTTTTCGTCTCGGTGCGGCTATGACGGCCGGCAAAATGACGAATAGCATGTCGGCAGCAGAAACAGTGTAGACATTTCTGCTCGGAGAAAAGTGCTTCCAATGTTTCGTGTAGAAAACATTTCCGAAATAATTGGAGGAGACGAATGTGCTGTTCCAGGTGAAGGGACAGGTTTTAATAGAAGACGTCGATGCTTTGAAGTGGAAATTCATCGGTGAGACACAGAACATTTGGACACTACAAGTTTTTGAGTAATATTTACTGGAAACGATTCTACGGTTGTAACTCTGAGGGTAGTGGTTTCGTCAATAGAAATAATCGGGAAGGGAATACTTCGAATCTTTACACAAACCTACAAAACGAAGCTACTAACGTAGTGCTGAATGATGCATGCGATTACTTTGCTGCCTTCTCGTCCTCTAAATATATTCCCAGCATCCCTTCCTCTCTCCAGGAATCTTGAATCAAAGCAATTGATTGCACTTAACTGCAAATCCTCAAAGAGAAATTCAAATCAACCATAGCAAAGAGAACAACACCACGACTCCGCAAGCGAAGATCAATTGGCAGCGTTTAAAACAGAAATGAAAGAAACCTTTCTGTTCTCACATCAAAGAGATCGGACGTTGTGGTGTGTACAACGAAATATTCTGCTAATGAGAGTAACTTCCATTAAGTGCGGGATTCACTTTAAGCTTCTGCGCAGCTAAAAAGCACCATTTGTTTTATTGGCAATATTTATAATGGGGCGCAGTTAGAGCAGTCCGGCAAATCATTCCTGCCGTTTTCTTAACCCAGAGAGAGAGAGAGAACGTAGTTTATTTAAGCATTGGAACATGTTGCGCACAACGCGAGACAAAATGTTAACTAAGCTGAAAACGGAATGGGAGATGCAAATATGCGTGCCTTTGTTTCTGTAATCCCAAGTCTGCTTCAGTGTCACAGATTAAACTTCACGGAAAGAAAAACAAAAAGGGTTTGGCTGATTGCACGAAATACTCAAACACGCATTTTTCAGAGCCGAATTCTTGGGAGACATTTCTGAATTATGTGCGTTTTTAAGATATGGGACAAGCGTGGAGTTAGCAAGAGTATGTCCCAATTCTCCAGGAAAGTAATGTGAACGATCATCTGAAAAAAAAAAAAAAAAAGGTGATGCGGGTTAGCAAGCACTTCAAATGACACACACAGCGGGAAAAATATAAGATTTTTTTCTCTTTAAAATCTGGTTTCGTCTTTTGGTGAGTAAGACCCACGCATCCACAGCCTCCTCGATATACATAAAATTCGACGTTCTTTTTAATTAGTATCCATCAGTACAACTGATAAACACATAAACATTAGAAATTCATAAGTCAGATGGCGCATTGCCCAATAGTCGTGTGCTCCGTAGTAAACAACGTTTTAATTAGTTATATCTTATTTGAATACTGCATTATAGTAATTCGTGAAATGTAGCCTGTAACGGGCTCTACCAGGTGATATACTTCTCAGTTCTATGAAAGTTAACTCTGCAAGCAGTGTGAAAAAAATTGCCTATTCAACCTGATCTGCTATTAGTCAATTGTCGCCATTGAACCAGTACACAAGGCGAGCACCTAGAACAAAGATATGATTAATTTTAGCACTAAACTCTATCTAACATAATGGCAGTCCGCTGCAAAGTTGTGAAGAGACATGTATTGACATTACATATGTTATGAAGTGTGCAGATAAAAGCAAAAGTAGTCATCCTTTTTACTTTGCTGATCTCAGGGAAAGCCAATTTAAAAAACTCTCTAAAGACAGAAACAAAACTGGAAATGTGCTTCGTGCAAATTCGGCGAACAACAAAGCCCAGCTCAGTGTTCCAACTCTTTGTTCCACGATGGATGCCATTCCAGTGCTAGCCAACGCCTGCTGGCAACTTCTCCCAAGGGTGATGAATCATTCCAGAGATTATTAACATGGACAATAAATGTATTACAGATTTAATGGGACAATGAAAGAATTAAAAAACCTAAACGACTAAAGAAGTACGACAGAATATAACTCTAACAAAATAGATGACTTTCTGGCTATCATTGCTGGCCTGACACAAGACGTTAAATAACTTATAACAAAGAAAGATCTTTGGACTAGAAAATACAAATCTGAAGAGTTGCAAACGGAGCTTAAAAATTTATGAAACAGTGGATGACCTGAATCAATAGGCAATTAGCTCAAACATGGAAATGGTTGGTATTCCTCGTGAGCCACGCCCAAATATGCATGAAATAGCAAAGATAATTGCACATAAAATCAAAGCTTAACTATAATGAACTTAAATGTAAAGCTATTAGACAGATATGGCTGGACGGACAAAAAATATAAAATATACTAAGCACAATTGATATATATGACAATTGTATTATTATTATTATTATTAAGAGAGACCTTCAGGGAGTCAGAGATTCATCGAGGGAGGCCACATACTACACTCACCAGCTATCATACTTATTCTTGAATTCATTCACACTGCTTGCACTCACAACATCCAATGGCAATCCATTCCAATCATGCACCACCCTACGAGAGAAAAATCTAAGTCTCACCCCCTTCTTAGTGGCATTAATTCTCAGCTTCCCACTTTCCTTTCTCCACCCTCCATAAATTGAAAAATTCCATCAATTAAAATCCTATGTGACCCTTTCTGAAGTTTTTTTTCCTCTTTGCTAGTGTCTGCCGTCTACAAATTCTCAATCTGTATTCCACAATCCTGGTATCGTTTTTAACACTCCCCTTTGCACTCTCTCCAATATATCAGAATCACAACGGAAAGCAGGAGACTAGACCTGCGCACAATATTCCAAGTGAGGCTTTAACAAAGTATTGTAAAGAGGAAAAATGACATCCTTATATTTACATGTGAACGTTCGTCATAAGCATTGCAATTGTCGTTTGAGTTCTATTTGTAATCTTTGCTACATGGCCTTCTGAACATCCATAGTCTCATTAGTTTCTTCTAGCTTAATTATACAATATGACACTGGATATCTAATCACGCCGAAGTGAATGACTTTACATTTACTGACATTGAACTGATAACCATTTTCCCATGTCCACAATTCCAGCCTATTCAAATCATTTTGCAAGTACTGCATATCAGAAGCATTTCTGATTGCCGTACCTATCTTTGCATCATCAGCAAATAGCTGTATGTCGCTTGTCAAATCCTTCCCAATATCATCAATGTGCGGATTGAATAACAGTGGACCAAGCACTTATCCCTTTGGTACAATACTGGCTATTTTATTTTATTTTATTATACTTCGTACTGATAGAGCAGTGCCACTCTTACATAAGGTCCAAAAGGACTTAAGAAGGCCGAAGTCTTTACTATAGGCCAAAGCCTTTACATGAAAAGAAAGATTACAAGGGAATCACCCGAAGCCAGTCTTTAGTATCCTATTTATCATGCGCTGATGGTAACGCCAGTCCACCAGTTTACCCTGCAGGGTCCTCAAAGAAATAACTTTAACATCACTCTTGGATAAACCAAGTAAAGAAAAGTCCCTATAGCTAGCGGCACTCCACACGCCATTTATACAGACGGTGGCGCAAGTAAAACGAGGAGCAGCCCCAAACTCCTCTTCCATTTACCTGGCAAGATCAGCATTTCGCTCGTAGTACTGAACCTTGCACTTATGGCAATATGTAAGTGAGAGCCCAGTACCCACTACCTGAACATTAATCACCTAAATACCACTATCTTAAATCTTGCAGAATCACATCCCCCTTATACCATTTTTTTATATCTGTCAATCAGCCATCCTCTTAGTCTCGCAAATATTCTATAACCCAAATTCATATTCTCCAATTTATGCAACAGTCTTCCATGCTGTATTCTATCAATAGTCTTAGCAATATCCAAAAGTATCACGGTGTATCCATTCCCCTCGTCTAGTTCAATGGTAACATTGTTATAGAATGTGAGCAAGTTGCTAAAACATGACCTTCCCTTAGTAAACCCATTTTGTTCATTGTAAAGTAGAGATTCACTTTCAAGCCATTTCTGAATGCGGGCCCTAACCGATATTTCCAAAATCTTCATCACCGCTCCAGAGATACTAATTGGTCGATAGTTGGAAACATTGGTCTTTGCACCACCCATGTTCAATAGAAATACAATACAATACATTCTTTGCATTCTGAGGAATTTTTACCTGTTCTGAGACTCATATTAAACATCCTGGTCAAAGGAATGGCCAGTTCAGCCGAACCCCTTTTAGCACAAGTGCTGATATCCGATCAGTCCCTATTGCTGAAATCTTATTCAATTTGTGCAACAGCTCTGATACCTCGTCCTCATACACCCGAGTTTCTTCATCCACTGAAGAAGTAGCAGTGAGATCAATGTCGCATACACCAGGTTGATACCTTTTAACAAAATGGGCACTCATTAGTTAAACAACCTCTTCTGCATCTGTTACCCTCACGAATACATTTAAAAGGATTATTCTTTCATATTCATTCTTTCTTTTACTTGCAGCATATCGATAGAATTCTTGTGGATTTTTTTTAGTACGCATGGCCAGTTTCGTTTCATATTCAGGCTTTGCAACAAAAATATGGCAGATCAGATGAGAAGAAGACTTGTAGAAATTCCGAGAAAACACAGAGAGTAAATGATTCAAGAACAACAATGATAGAAAGAAGGTGCATTGATGATAGTACTGCGTTTGAAGAGCTATGAAAGATAAGTTAATTAGTTTTTTTAACAAAAAAAGCGTTATTAATTTACAAATTGTGCTAGAATTAGAATATATTGCAGAGTTAATTAGTTCAGTTTAAAACGTTTGCTTTAAATAGAGTTAATTTAATATTTTTATAAGACACGTTAGAAGCGTACCGTAGCACATGGCTCCAAAGCGAAGAAAGGCAATGGCTTCCAAATCGCCGTATTTGTTTAAAGAATTTAACCAAAGGGAATTCGTCCAGTGTGAGGTCTGTTCAATGGATGCTTTACCGAGAGTGGCTGGAGTTTGGTTTGAGAGCGATAGTAGTGGGAAAGTGTGCCGAAAGTGTCATGAAAGTGAGGATCTGAAGGCGTCTTAGATCACGAGATTGACGTAGTGGATGAAAGTCAGAATGCGATAGAAAATTGTGATGTAACGCCAATAGCATAGAGAGTGAGTTTAAAAGTGATACAGTTGATGGTAAAAGTACAGAGCGAGAGAATGGTTGACTAATAAGAAAAAATGAGGAGTTAGCTGCAATGAGGGAGATAGCTCGGTTGCGCGGAGCGATACGTAGGGCGAAGCGGCAGCTTGAGCGATTACAAAAATGTCTACTGAATGAATCAGCTAACAAAAAGAACCAAGTGCGTAATCAGATAAATGAGAACTTGATCGGGAGCGAAAGAAAATTAAGTTGTGGGTGTTATATGGTGATTCAATAGTAAAACGTGTAATAGATGAGAGTTTGCCAAAATCATGCTTTCCAGGTGTGAAAATTAATAATGTAAGTGAGGCTATTAGAGTACAGAAGCATAAGGTGAAAGAAATCATAGTAGTGGCAGGAACGAATGATTTAAAAGGTGAAAAATTTGATCTACCTCACATTTTACATGTGAGGCAGATCAAACACGCTGAAGGAAGAGTATTATGGAGGAATGTGAACATAAGAAACAGATGGAAAATATTTGAGGGACTTTTAAATGAGGAAAATGCAAGGACTCACAGAGAAGATGGGTAGCTTTCTGAGGGGATAGTGCAGAACATCAGTAGAATAAAAGTGACGGAGGCCATGAAGAGGATAAGGAATGGAAAATCAGTGGGCCCGACAGAATTCCAGTGGAGGCATGGAAGGAACTGGGGGAAGAGGGAATTGACCTGCTGTGGGACCTGTTCATGAAAGTTTGCCAACAGGAAAATATACCCGAGGAATGGAGGGAGAGTACTCTTGTCCCTATCTACAGGGGTAAAGGGGATGCACAAGACTGTAAGGAATAAAGTTGATGTCCCACACAATGAAAATCCTAAAAAGTGTTCTTCATGGTAGATTAAAGAAGGAGGTGGAGATTGCAAAGGAACAATTTGACTTCATGCCTGGTAGATCAACAACAGATGCTATCTTTGGGTTAAGGCAGATAATGGAAAAGTATCGAGAGAAACAAAGGGAGCTACATCTGGTATTTATTGATCTGGAGAAACCATACGATAGAGTGCCAAGGAAGGAAGTCTGGAGGTGTCTGAGGGAGAAGAAGGTTCAGAGAAATATGCCAGATTGGTGCAGGAAATGTACAGAAATGTGAAGACAAGTGTTCGGACCTGTTTGGGACAGACGGAAAGTTTTCAAGTAACAGTTGGCTTGCAGCAAGGGTCAGCATTAAGTCCGTTTCTGTTTAATATTGTGAGGGAGGTGGTAACAGAATAGGTGAGAGAAGATGCGTCTTGGACAATGTTGTATGCAGATGACATCTTGCTGTGTGCAGATTCAAGAGAAGAAGCGGGAACTAAATTGGAAAGATGGAGAAAAGTACTGGAAGAGAGAGGTATGAGACTGAACAGAAGTAAGACAGAGTATATGTGTTGCACAGTGGGCGGAGGACAGGAGACAGATCGGGAGCTGGAAGGAAATGTCATCAGGAAGGTGAGAGACTTTAGATACTTAGGTTCAACAGTGGAAGAAGATGGAGGTGCTGAGTAGGAAGTGGGATGCAGGATACAAGCGGGTTGGAGGAACTGGAGGGAGATGGCTGGAGTGTTATGCGATAAGAGGGTGCGGATCAATCTGGAAGGCAAGATATATAGGACAGTAGTGAGTCCAGCTATGACATATGCTATAGAAACTGTGGCCCTGAGGAAAAATAACATCAGCAGGATGGAAGTAGCAGAGATGAGAATGCTTAGGTGGATGTGCGGTGTGACCAGAAAGGATCGTCTAAGAAATGACTATGTCAGGGGAACAGTGAAAGTTACGAACTTAGGAGCAAAAATACAGGAGGCAAGGTTGAGATGGTTTGGTCATGTGATGATGAGGGAGGACGAATATGGGGGAAGAAGGGTCATGCAGATGAATGTGCAAGGAAGGCGGAAGCGTGGGCGGCCAAAGAAGAGATGGGTGAGAGCTGGTAGAAGAGGACTTAAGGATGAAGAACTTGGATGTGGCGACAGCCCAAGCCAGGAAGGTGTGGAGGAGACTCATTATCAACAGTGACCCCATTTAAGTGGGAGAAGCTGCAGAAGAAGAGGAAGAAGAAGAAGAAGAAGAAGCAAAAGGAAAGAGTGAGAGAGTTAAGATAGTTAGTCTGTTGCCGCGGTATGACAGAGTAGAGTTGAGAAGGAGGGCAATAATTGCGAATGACTCTATGCGCAGGTTATGCAGGAGGAAGGGGGTGTGGAGTTTGTGGATGTGTGGAGCGAGTTTGACGGGCGAAAGCACTTATACAAGAAGGATGGTTTGCATCTGAATGGATTTGGTGTTCGGAGAGTGTAAAAATTGTTGCTGAATGAAGTGAAAGTGGATGTGCAGAATCAGGGAAAGTAGATCTTTTAGTTAGGGCGGGTATGCTGTTAAGTGGACATGCAGACATCAATGAGGAAGTTGAGTGTAAGAATGTGAATAATATGCCTGACTTAGGATGAAGGATAACAAACCAAAATTGTGTAGGTAGTATAAGGTGTCAAAATAGATGTGGGGCTAGGGAACTTCTGCACTTTATGTACACTAATGCCAGGAATATTCAGAATAAGAAGGAGGAATTTTTGGCCTTGGTTAGTTCTTCCTGGCAACAGGTTATTGGTATTAGTGAGACATGGCTCTCAGAAGTTGATATAGTTATTGGGATAGAATGTGAGGGTATAGTGTGTTCAGGAAAGACAGAGAGAAAAAATGGGGTGGGTGATACCGATGATAGCTGATTAACTGCAGCTAAAGAGAAAAGAAGTTCACCTTCAGGATAGTGAAAATAGCACATTTGAGGCTATCTGGTGTGAGATTGAGGGCAGCAGCGCAAACTTTACAGTTGGGTGCTGTTGTAGACCAGGCGATGGAATAGATGATGGAGACAGTATGCATAGGCAAATAGACTCAATGAGCGGAGGACAGGTAATTATTATGGTAACATTCATTGGAGGGAGGAGAGAACAAATGGGAGGAAGGAAATGAATTTTATGCAGTTACTAAGGGATAACTTCCTGAGACAGCAATGTAATGGAATATAGTAGGGGTTCGAGAGTGCTTGATCTAGTAACTGCATCTGAGAAATTAACTATCATGAATATGACCATATTGCCACCATTTGGTGAGAGTGATCATAAGGTCTTGATCTGGAAAGTGGCTAAATGTGTGGAATTTTCAATTAAGACAGGGTAAATGTGGAATTTCCGGGCTGGTAGGTATGACAAACTTTGGAGATTGCTTGGTTCAGTGCCATGGCACGTTGAACTGCAAGGGTTGGTTGTTGATAGTGCATGGCAAGTGGTTAAGGAGCGATTGAGGAAGGTAATGGCTAACTGAATACCTAGAGTCCGGAGAGGAAATCAAGTGGGAGTTAAATGGATGAATAACACCATTCTGCTTGAGCTGCAAAAAATAAACAATTGTGGATTAAATATAAGGAGAAAGGTGCCCTGCAGGCACAAGAACAGTACAAAGCACAGGCCAGAAGGATAACCAGTGTGGTAAGAAAAGCAAAAGCAGATTATGAAAGGAAATTAGCAATGTAAGTTAAAGTGAATCCCAAACCGTTCTTTCGATATGCTGCAAGTAAAAAAAAATGTATACAGCAAAATGATTCTAAGGAATGCCGATGGCAGGGAGGTACCTGAACCACCTGAAATGGTAGAATTACTAAGCGAACACTTTGCAAACGTATTTCATTCAGGTTGTAATATTGTGGCAATGAGAACGAATGGCTAATACAGGAATTGAAGTGAATGAAATGGAGTTGAATAGTATATCACAGAACCTTAATGTAAATACATCTCTGGAATTGGATGGTATACCAGCTCGAATCTTACGTGAGCGGCAAAGAAATTGTCAGTTCCCTTGACCATATTGTTTAATTTAAGTCTCAGCTCTGGGTTAGTCCCGAGTGGGTGGAAAGAGGAGAAGATTGTTCCATTGCATAAAGGAGGTTCCAAGACTGCTGTTGGAAATTACTGACCGATCAGCATATCAGGAATCATTATCAAGGTTTTGGAGATATTAGTGAAGAGAAAAATACAGGGATGGATAAATGAAAATGGGTTAGTGTATGGAGGACAGCATGGTTTTGTGAAGGGTAGATCAGGCCTCAGTAACGTGCTCACGTTTTATAAAACAGTGACGGCTGAACTCGATAAGGGTAATGGATTTACAGTGATACTGCTGGACTTTGCTAAGGCCTTTGACAGGATACCACATGGAATTCTAATCAGTAAACTGCAGCACATGGGATGTATATAGGGTTGGTGAGATGGATAGGAGGGTGGTCGATGGAGAGATATCACAGAGTAGTTTATTCAGGAGTGAAGTCCAAAAGAAGGTTTGTTACTAGTGGTGTGCCGCGGGGTTCAGTTTTTTTGATCACTGCTATTTAATTTGTTCATTAATGATATAGGAAACGATCTGAGAGGAACTGTTCATTTATTTTCTGATGAGGCAAAGTTGGGTAGAGCAATAGTGAATGCACATGATGTCAAAATTTTGCAGGATGATTTGGATAGATTGACAGTCTGGGCTAATGAGAATGGATGTCAGCTTAATGTAGCAAAGTGTAAGGTTATGCAGGGTGAAAAAATTAGCACCTGTATATCACATTGGTGGAAATGTACTCCAGGAGGTTGACGAGGTCAGAGATTTGGGTGTGTTGGTGGATAGAGAGTTGAAGTTTTGGGGGAACATAGCAAAAGTGGCTATATCAGCTCATCAGATCACTTGGTTACTGAAGAATACTTTGACGAGCAGAGATAAGCAAGTTATTGTTCCTCTTTATTGAGCCTTAATAAGGCCCCGTCTTGACTATTATGCCCAGATCTGGGTTTCCTCTTGATGGGGAACTGCTTTTGAAGTCTTCTCCAACAAGAGCTTTTATTTTGTTACCATACATCAGCTCTCTCTCCCCAAAACTAGCCAAAACGCTTCAGAAATTCAACATTAGAACTAGCTTCACTTCATTTCCTAAGCTTTGCTCCATACTAAGTAGACCTAAAATGAAACATATTCCTACTCAGTATCCAGGAGTCTACAAGATTTTGTGTGATTGTGGCAAACCATACTACGGCCAGACAGCTACATCCATCCTTTTACGCATGGAAGAACACCAAAGAGACATTTCCTACAACGGAACCAGGGCTAGCGCTCTCTTTAGCCACGTTCTCTTCTCTATCAACTCGGATGAAGGCCGCCAACACCTCGTAGACTGGCCACAAACTTCTAATATCCATGTGTGTTATGATGAACTTGAAAGAAGAATAATTGAATCTAGAGAAATATCGCTTGATTCATCTCATTTTAATAACAGCCTTAGCTGCAATATTTCTGATGTACACATTGCCGCTGTCCAATACTGGCGCACTCGTGTCAACTCACGCACGTATTCAACTTCATTTGGAACTCAAGCACGCATTCCTGTTTTTAAATGTACTTTTGTGTTTTATACTAGATCTGTTAGTGTATTTTATCATGTCTCTGTTATTTGTTATTTAATTCTATGCCTGTGATACCTGAAGAAGTTGGATTTCAACGAAACTAGTCGTATCTTATACATACATATATATATTGATTGATTGATTGATCGATTGATTGATTTATTTGCTGAGGAACAGCGGCTCCTTTCAAGATTATCTAGACTTTCTGGACTCTAATATTATATTAATGTCCCCACGAGAGAATTCCATGGCGGTAGAAAGTGCCTAGATCATGTATTCAGGAGAACTTCAAGTGGAAAAAAAATCGAAGCATCAGTTCTGCACCAACCTCACTCTCGGGTCGCTTTTCAGGTGGTATTAAAGTACATTTGTAAGTACAGCAATAGTACAACCAAAAACATCCCCTACACAACAATTTACTAAGAGTATTGAAACATATTTTGAGCGCTATCTCTTGGGACAAGACAAATATTGATACCTCGTATCATAAATTTATTGTAATATTGAACAATAAAATACAAGAACCAATTAAAGTTAAAATAATAGAATAAATGAAAGAATCAAAGCCCTGGATTACACAGGAAATCAGACCTTACATTAAAAAGTAGAGACAAAGTGTATAAAAATTTACAAAATACCAGCACAATCAATATTATGAACATAGTTTCAAGTACTATAGAAATCTAATATAGCATAAATTTAAAAAAATAATAAAAATGAATACTTAAATTGAATTCCTAAAATGCCAAAGAACCCCCAGAAAACAATGGAAGTTTGTGAATAAATTAATAGGCAAAGATATACACAAACAAACCTTCACATTCTTAAAGCTATCAATAGGAATAGAGAAAATGGTGACCGAGGATTTGCCGAAGAATTCAATAATTACTTTGCCATGGTCAGTGAAAGCATTCTGAAAAATGCTAAACCATTCCTCAGAATTGCACTCCCAAGAGACTTGATAACTGCATATATCTTTTTCCCACTTGTGAAAACGAAATCATAAGTGTTATAGCTAGATTAAAAATAACCAGAACTTCAGGATACGATGGTATTAAAACAAACATTGTGAAAGAATGCCAAATGTACATTATGGAACCCTTAATGTACATTTTTAACTCATTCCTGATGGCAGGCACTTTTCCATTGGATTTTAAGAAGGCCGTAGCTGTACCCATTTACAAAAAGGGAAACAAAAAATAACTTGAAAAATTACAGATCGAACTCCCTTCTACCGGTCTTTTCGAAAATATTAGAGAAATTGGTAAAAATTAGACTCATGAAAATTTTGGACAAAAACAACTTATTTTCAAAGAATCAATTTGGGTTCAGGCTAAAGTTTACAACAGGACGTGCTTTACTGAACTTCACAAACACAGTTTATACTTTCCATGACGAACGTAAACTAACATTAGCAGTCTTTTTAGATATACAGAAAGTGATTGACAATGTATTGCATGAAATATCAATAAAAAATTGGAAGTCATAGCAATACGAGGTACTGCTCTAAACTGGTTCAAAAACTACTTAAATGCTAGATTACAAATTGTAAAAATAAACAACAGCTATAGAAGCTCCAAAACAGTGGACTGTGGTGTACCACAAGGATCTGTCTTAGGACCAGTTTTAATTAATATTTATATCAACGATTTCTGCAATCTTAAACTAAACAGCAAATTAAATACTTTTGCAGATGATAATATCATCCCATCCTATTCTTACAACCTTCCTGTAACAAGTTCTTTCAAATGACAAAATTATTTTTCTTGATTCCTCATTTATTACCCACGTTTCAGATCCGTACAGTGCACCGATGAAGATGCATGTTTCCAATACGCTTAGTTTTGTTTGGAGATTGATCACTTTACTTTTCCAGATGTTATCCATGGCCTCCAGATTTGTCCTTCCCTTTGCAATCCTGATCTTTATTTCTTTTTTACAGTCCAAGTCATATGTCAGTTTACTTCCCAAATATTTGAATTGTTCTACATTTTCTATATCAGTTCCATCCACTTGTATCTTTTGTTGCATGTTATTCTCACCAAATACCACTGTCTTTGTTTTTTCAAAGTTCATAACAAGTCCAAATCTCTTCCCTTCCTCATTTAACAGTTTCAGTGTTTTTTGTAGTTCTCTTTCGTCTTCTTCAATAATAACAATGTCATCTGCAAATCTCAGATTTTTAATTCTCATTCCGTGTACAGATATTCCTTTGGCATCTTCTTTCATTTTATCCATTGCTCTTTCTAAATGTGCGATGAAAATGCTTGGTAATATTGGGTCTCCCTGTCTAGTACCTCTGCTTGTTTTAAACCATTTCCCCAAATCATCACCTATTCTAACTGCTGCAACTGCATTCTGGTAAACATCTTTTAATATAGCTATTAGTTTTTTATCAATTCCATAGGATTCCAGAACTGCTAATGTCACTTTCTGGTCAATAATGTCAAATGCTTTCTGAAAGGCAACAAAGCAAGTATATATGTTTTTGTTTTTTTCTCCTCGCTTTCTCTGCTATTAACCTCATTGTCAAAATCTGTTGAATTGTAGTTCTATCCTTCCTAAATCCTGCTTGCTCGTCTACAAGGTATGCTTCCAAATGTGTTCTCAATCTTTCTGTCAATATGATCATCATCACTTTACCAAGGTGACTTATCAAGGCAATTGTTCTATAGTTTTTACATTCTAGCTTATTTCCTTTCTTGTATAATGTTACTAATATTGATTTCACCCACTCCTCTGGCATTTTCCTTCTTTCCATACCATATTGCATAGTTGGTGCATTTCTGTAACCATACTTTCACCACCATATTTAATAATTTCTCCAGTAATGTTATCGTTACCAAGACTCTTGTTGTGTTTTACCCGTCCTATTGCTTTTTCTACCTCTCCTCTTAAAATGTCCATACCATGCTCATTACCTAGTGGTGATATCTGCTTCAATTCTTCAGTGAGTTTCCCGATGCTATCTGAATCTAGGTTTTCTTCATATAACTCACTACAGTATGTTGTCCACCGCTGTACAATTTTTTCTATATTCATCAATACTTTGCTCTTTTCATCTTTAATTGTGGTCTGTTTTGGTTGCCACTTTCTATTAATGGTTCTGATCATTTTGCATACCTCCCTTGTTTTATGCCCTCCATAGTACTGTTCTATATTGTTGCATTGGGCTTCTAACCCATTTCATTTTATCCATTCTGACTGCTTTTTTCACCTCATTACACTTTCATCTATATTGCTCTTCTATTTGTTCTGATGTATCCCTTCTTATCTTCAACATTCTTTTCTTCTGTACTAACTTCAGTGTTTCTTGTGTAATCCATTTCTTCTTGATCGTCTCTTCTTCTGGTACTGTTTCTTCAACTGCATCTTCTAT
Source organism: Typopeltis vanoorti (assembly GCF_054136105.1). Taxonomy (NCBI): domain Eukaryota; kingdom Metazoa; phylum Arthropoda; class Arachnida; order Uropygi; family Thelyphonidae; genus Typopeltis; species Typopeltis vanoorti. The sequence goes on along the minus strand of NC_143571.1, from coordinate 94,083,449 downwards.
CGCCTTCATTACTCTTTTCACTCTTAAATTCGAGTTTTTTTCTTTCTCCACACTTTTAAGTTTCTCTGATAACACTGTTCTGTACCTTCTTCCTATTTCTGCTTCACTTATTCGTGCTATATCTCTTCTATTCTGATGTTGGGATTTATATTTCTTTTTCAATTTCATCTTGATGTTTGCAATCACTAAACTATAGTCCGAGTCTATATCCGCTCCTTGAAAAGTTCGACATTGCTGTACTGATGTTATCCATCTTCTTTTAATCATAATCATATCAATCATGTTTTTGGTTTTCCCATCATTTGATCGCCACGTCCATTTTCTACACTCTTTTTGTTGGAATCTTGTGTTAGAGATCATCATCTCGTGGTCCACAGCAAATTCTAACAATTTTTCACCTCGTTCATTTCTTTCTCTGAAACCATATTTTCCCATGACTTTTTCCCAACCATCATTATCTATTCCAACTTTTGGCATTCCAATCTCCTTCAATAATTAGCACATCTTGTTTTAGTATTATTTCTATTGTCTCTGTCAGATCTTTGTAGAATAAGACAATATCCTCATCTGTGCTGTCAGATGTGGGTGCATATATCTGGACTATTGATATGTTGAATGGCTTTGCCTGAAATCTTGCTACTATGATTCGTTCATTTACTGGTTCGTAGCCTAACAGTGCCTCTTGAGCTCTTTTGCTGAGAAGGAAGCCAACTCCTGCTTCGTGCATGGTGTCATGTCCTGACCATATTACTTCGCATCCATTGATCCAGATGATGTCCATCTCATCTCTTCCAATCCTAGTATATCCCACCGATATCTCTTCATTTCCTAACGAAGTAGTTCTAATTTTCCTGACATCCAGAGTGTCCGCACATTCCATGTTCCTACTGATAACAGTTCTGTTAGTTTCAGTTTCTGTTTCCTTTCGGTATCCCACTTTTCGATCCAACCCCGATCGCTCGATTGGAATCGCGGGCCTTGTTTATCCGGGAGACGCCCGAGCCGGCATGTTGTAGCTGTTGGTTGTATAGGCATCAGATAACAATCGTGTTTTTTCTTTACGGTCAGAGCATCGACACTCATCTGACCGACCCTCCTCCTTTATCCAGGCTTGGGACTTGCATGAGACCCCTAAGGATCCCATGGCGGAGTTTCTAATATTGCGATAATAATAATAAATAAATAAATGCTAACACTATATAAATCTCAAATCTTTCTAATTTTGGAATATTGTTCTCATGTTTAGAGTGCAGCATCAAAAATCCTCTTCAAAATGTTTGGTGCTATTTAGTTCAAGAGGGGTGAACACTTTCACCCTTCTTGAACTCATACCGGCCTCTTCTAATGGAGATTTTGTTTTCATTGCCTGTGCTCCACAGACCTGAACGCCATCAATTCTTCGTTTTCTTTTACTTCTAAACATTTGAACGCGAAAATGCTGCTGCACGACATCCAATCACAATGCATCTTCATGCATCTTGACCTTCATTCATTAAGATGGATTGTGAATGCATCGTCATGAATGCAAACTAATCTGCAGCTCTCGCGACTTCCAAGAACTTTGCCTGTTCGATCGCTTTGAGGACTAAACTTCAGTCGCCTGACAAGTGATTGTTTCCATTGAAAGGATCCTTTAAGTTCCTAGGGTGAGTAAAGGGCAGCTGCTCCTCGATATGATCTCTGCCAGTTTAATGTATCAAAGAAGACTTCGCTTTATTTCTGAAAATGCTGTGGATGTAAATAGTTAATGCTCTAGAGTATGCCAAATCATGAAGAACAGATTCTGTTTTACTCGTTTATCGACGAAAATGATTGTGCTGAGTGAGTCTGCTAATATTAACGAATTTGGCATACTTTAGTGCATAAAAATATTTACACGGATTTCTTGAGCAATGGATACATTGTCTCTCTCTCTCTCTCTCTCTCTCTCTCTCTCTCTCTCCTATTTGCAATGTTTCATTATGCATTTACAGGAAACGGGTATATTCAAGCCGTATTCACAAACTGAATCTGAACCGAGCGAGAAATCACCACGATGACTGCAGCGAATATTCTTCTTCATTCGCTGTTGTCTGCTTCATGTAGAATATCTACTTCAGTCTTTGGTGAAAAGCATCTATTCACCGGAGTCACGAAGGGTCGAAAAAACTTGGCTTCGAAGGAACGAGAGGAATTTACGTTCCGTTTTTAAACCGAAGCTACGTTACCCAGTTTCATAGACTGGCGAGGTTTTTCCATGGCATACACAGCCAAATCGGCTTGAAGAACTCCATTAACAGAAGCTGTCCTTGTAATTGGGCCAGCCGTAATTGAAAACAATCCACCAGTGAAATATGTGGTGCATGTGTAAAAATCAATATCTGGTGGCAACTGATTATCATAAATTACAAGTCAGGTGAATCATAACTCATAATCCAATAGCTGACTTAAATCATAAGTGAGGTATCAGAAACTGCATACGATTTAAACCTTCACTGAAATGTGTAGTAATTATTTTAACTTCCAGTTTCATTGAACTGTTTCTATAAACTGACTTCTGCTGCAACTCTACTGATATAACGTGGCAAAAATAAAGTTGAAATTGCATTTGCCACCTCCTGCTTTAGAAATAGTGCTCGAATAAATAATTGCGGGGGATCATCGTTCCACGAAGGGCTTCTCATCGAGCTACTGCAAAAACAGAAAGTGCTAGTAAGATCTCTATAACCATCTTCATTGGACAAGCAAGAAACCTGAAATGAGGTGAATGGGAGTAAACATCGTGCTGTCCTATCACATTTGCCGTATCATTTCTTCCTTGTTTTTTACTCTGAATAAAATAATCAGATTGTTAATAGAAATCTCAACATCATGGAAGAGCGGGAGGTCTCTTATTTACGCTGCAAATTTTATTATTTATTTATTTTAGAATTTCAGCACAGAGTTATTATTCAGTCGTACAGACCCAAAGGAAATCACCCGCTAGTCAAATGAGATGGTGCACTTTATTTCTGTTGTAGCATCCCTGGTGCACCCACCGACGGCAACGAAATCATAGCAAAGCGAAGTATAAAAGAGGAGAAGTACGCGCGATGGATGATAGATCGAAGCATTCTCTCAAGACGGCAGCCGAAAATGAAGTAAAAATAAAGAAGGAAAAATTCTCTTTACTGGCAGTAGCAAACGAGTCACAGAGAGAGAGAGAGAGAGAGAGAGAGAGACCTGAGAATGAAAGGAAGAAGCAAACAGAAATACTTTGCAAACATGCGGCGGCGCGCTAAGAGTTGAAACGGGAATTAAAGAAGAAGAAGAAATTGTTCTCCAAGTTCCACCTGGAAGCTCTTTGTCTCGAGGAGTTCTTTCTTCCGAACAAAAGACTGCAATAACTTCGGTTGTTCTGCCCTGCAAATACTCGTGTTTTCACGGTGGGTAGACAAAGCAATGCTCTGCCGCGATGCTAATTTAATTACGGCGCATTTTTATCCCATCCGCCAGTTGTTTTCTTAGCCGAGCTCAATGACTGTGCACACACCGAAACCATTCATGAGACACGCACACACCTCACTAACCCCGATGATTAATATTGCTCGTTATCGAAGCCAAGAAAAACTCTCTCTCTCTCTCTCTCTCTCTCTGTGTCCGCGTCGCCGATTAACAAACAGCGTCCTCTTTCGGTAATTATAAGCCGCTCATTTGGTTGATCCTTTTAAAACTTCTGCAGGTTTCTTAAGCAGCATTCTTCAAGGACGAACTTAAGAGGAACTGCCTCTTGCGGACTTTGCACTGTATACGAGCTCTTCCTTCTACCCCACACTTTCAAAGAACTCAAGACTAACTTCTACCCATTTGCACAATTCTGAACCAGTCATTGATGAAATAATAAGTTTGTAATCGGCTACACACACACACACACACACACACACAGAGAGAGAGAGAGGGCGCAGCTTCTTCCTTCAGGGGAAGTTGTGAGAAAGCGAAAGAATATTACTGAGGATGAAATCTCTTTAACAATATTTCCCTCTACAAATGTAGGTTTTTTTTTTTTTTTTTTTTTTTTTTTTTTTTTTTTTAAAGTGAAAAAATAAAAAATAAACAAATAAAAGAAATCTGCTGTTACGGAAAAGTTCTTCTTTTTCCAATCAAGTATTAGGCCTAGTGGCCTGTTACGCTCTTCTGAGATGTACCCGTCCCGAGGATATGGTGGCTGGCCCTATGCCTCCCGGTGTGTCCTATGTCTGTAGTTGCGTGTGATCACGGGGAGAATAATCCTGCAGTCCACGCCCAAGACCGGCTAACTTGGCTATGACTGAGAAAGACCCTTAAGTTCCTCACGTCAGCGACGGGAATCGAACCCAGGACACTCCTTTCCCAAGCATATGACAGAAAATTTAATAGAGCATAAAATAAAGGTATAAAAATAAGGTTCCGAACTTCTGTCTACCATCACCTACAACAAAAGGCAACTGAGGACGAAATTAGGGGAAAAAAAAGAAATCTCAAGAAAAAGTTCATATTTACTAAATTATCACAGTTTACAAATCAGACACACAGTATCACTTTGTTTCGTTCAAGACAACCATAGAATGCCTTTCTTATCTGCTTGTTCAGGAACGTTTGTTTTTCCCATTACAGACAAGCCGGTAGAGTGATTAGAATTAGAGAAGATGAAAACTCAATCTTCTTGCAGCGCGAGCGACAAATCCACCATTATCTGTAGAAAGCGTAGAGTGTTTTGAGAAGAAAAAAATGAAGAACCTTATACACCCACTCACTGGAACGAAATCATAGCAAAGTGAAGTATAAAAGATGAGAAGTACGCACGATGGATTTCATTTATTTATTTATGTATGTATGCTTGTGGTTACATGAAGTGAAATTTCCAGCAACAAATGATGAAAATCTTAACATATAAAAGTTCATTACATAAAAGGCACAACCAGCTTTCTAAGTCTTTCTTTTTTTTTTTTTAAATAAAGCAAAAGTAACTTGTCATAATCAAGCAAGGGACAATTATCGTCCTACTGTAACAGGTATGACAAGGCTGCACGTTCTCACAACACTTCACAACATAAAAGTAGCTGTATCCTAGGTTTAATTAGAGAGAAGTTGTGTCTTGTGTGCGAAAACGTGATCCATTAGAGGGGGCCCATTTCACATTACATCATCGTCTAACATGAGGAGGAGTTCTGTTGATACTATGACGAGGACTATGAGCGTGACTACTAGAATAACGTCTTCGTGGTGAGACGTGACCGATCTTCTGTTTCTTCCATAACCACCGCCACATCAACTACAGGTCAAGGTCCAGGCTAGAAAGCAAATTTAAGGCCTCATCCGTCACTTTGTGGATGTCCTGTAGGCCACCACCGTGAAATTGGAGACTTGGGCAGTCGTACACAATATAAGTAATCGTCTGAGCCATGGGAGAACAATCACAATAAGGATGATCTGACAGTCCCCATTTATGTAGAAGGTAGCCACATCTGCCCTGACTAGTTCTGATCCTCTTTACTGATGACCAAATTTTCCTAGGAAGATCAAAACCAGGCTGCGGAGCACAGGGATCTTCTACCAGGAAGCCATTTGTTGGTAGATCGTTTGACCAGTGTTCTCTCTGTATGTCAGATATTGATGGCAGGCAGCTGAAGAGAGTTCGTCCATGGACCAGCGAGGCTTTCTAGGTTTGAGGCGTAGACTAGGTGGGTTTATGAGAGTCTGATATAGGGGTAGGAGTGGGTTGCTCACTGCTTTATTAAATTCCTTAATCGAGGCTTGTCGTCTCCGTATGTGTGGTGGAGCAATGTTAGATAGAACGGGCAGCCAGGAAAGAGGAGTGCTTCTCACTGTCCCACTAATTGTGCGCATGGTAGAGTTTAACTGGGTGTCTATAATGTTAGTGTGTGTACTTCTTTCCCAGACAGGGGCACACTATTCTGCTGCAGAGAATGCACACGATCTTAGGACTTCTGCATCACAACCCCAGGTTGTTCCAGCAAGCCTTGAAATGCTATTATCTCTAGTTTTAATTTTATTGGAGAGGTTGATGATGTGCCTTTTATAAGTGAGGCTCGTGTTCTACCATTTTTCCACAGAAACAAATGTTGTGTTGTCGATTCGCCTCTGCATTGTACAAGTGGAATACTGAGGACACTGTTTTCGTTGGATTTGGCTTCAAGTACCACTGCTTAAAGTACTCTTCCAGGGTGTTCAGGTCTGTGTTCAAGGTTGATTCCAGGTTGGTAAAGGAGGTGGATTGATGTAAGATCACGGGCTCTGCGTGCGAAAGACAACCCAGGAGAATTCTATCGATATGTCGCAAGTAAAAGAAAGAATGAATATGAAAGAATAACTCTTCTAAATCTATATGGAGTGAGGGTTGCTTTTAACGAAATGAGTGCCCATTTCGTTAAAAGTTATCAACCTAGTGAACGCAACATTAAGCTCACAGTTACCTCTTCACTAGATGAAGAAACGCAGGTGTGTGAGGTCGAGGTATTAGAGCTGTTGCACAAACTGAATAAGGATTCAGCTATAGGAACTGATCGAATATCAGCATGTGTGCTAAAAGAGTGTTCAGCTGAATTGATCATTCCTTTGACCATGATGTTTAATATGAGTCTCAGAACAGGGAAGATTCCGCAGGAATGGAAGGAATGTATAGTAATTCCATTGCATAAAGATGGTGCAAATACCGATGTATCAAACTATCGACCAATTAGTATCTCAGGAGTGGTGGTGAAGATTTTAGAAAAATTAGTTAGGGCCCGCATTTAGAAATGGTTTGACGATGAATCTCTACTTTGCAATGTGCAACATGGGTTTACTAAGGGAAAGTCATGTTTTAGCAACTTGCTCACATTCTATGACAATGTAACCATTGAACTAGACAAGGGGAATGGATACACCATTAACTTTTGGATTTTTCTAAGGCTTTTGACAGAATACTACATGACAGACTTCTGCATAAATTGGAGAAAATGGGTTTGGTTTATACAACATTAGCATGGATAAGAGGATGGCTGACTGACAGATATCAAAAAGTGGTATACGGGGGATCTGAGTTCGCAAGGTTTAAGGTAACAAGTGGTGTATCACAAGGATCAGTGCTTGGTCCACTGTTATTCAATCTGTACATTAATGATATTGGGAAGGATTTGACAAGCAACATACAGTTATTTGTTGATGATGCAAAGATACGCAGGGTAATCATGAATGCTGCTGATATGAAGTCCTTGCAGAATGATTTGAATAAGCTAGAATTGTGGACATGGGAAAATGGGAGAAAGTTCAATGTCAGTAAATGTAAAGTCATTCATTTCGGCATGATTAGATATCCAATGTCGTATTACATTGGTGGGATTAGGCTAGAAGAAACTGATGAGGCTAGTGATCTTGGAGTGTTAACAGATAGGAAGTTGAAGTTCAGGGGCTATGTGGCAAAGATTGCAAATACAACTCAAAAGATAATTGCAATACTCAAACGAACGTTCACATGTAAATATAAGGATGTTATTTTGCCTCATTACAAGGCCTTGATAAGACCTCACTTGGACTATTGTGCGCAGGTCTAGTCTCGTGGTTTCCGATGTGATTCTGATATATTGCAGAGAGTACAAAGGCAAGTGTTAAATATGATATCAGGATTGTGGAATACTGATTATGAAGACAGGTTGAGAATTTGTAGACTGCAGACACTGGAAAATAGAAGAAAGAGGGGTGATATGATTGAGACTCGCAAACTGCTGAAAGGGTCACAGTATTTCAATTGATGGGATTTTTCAATTTATGGAGAGTGGGTACAGGACGAGAGGGTATCCTTGGAAGCTGAGAATGAAGGTTGCCAAGAAGGATGTAAGGGCCAGATTTTTCTCTCAGAGGGTGGTGCGTGATTGGAATGGATTGCCATTGGATGTTGTGAGTGCAAGTAGTGTGAATGAATTCAATAATAAGTATGATAGCTGGTATGTGTAGTATGTGGCCTCCCTCGATGAGTCTCTGACTCCCTCGAGTTCTCTCTTAATAATAATAATAATAATAATAATAATAATAATAATAATAATAATAATAATATTATTATTTCCTAGTTTTAGAAGTAGGCCCTGATCCAGACAGTGTCATAAGCAAATGTTAGGTCAATGAAAGTGGCTCCAGATTTAATTTTCTTCTGGAAACCTGCTTCAATTTCAGTTGTCAGGGCTAGGATCTGGTCACAGCAACTTCTTCCTGGCCTGAAGCCAGCTTGTTCAATCGGGAGTGCGCTTTCGATAAATGGTGAAATTCTGTTAAAGAGAATTCTTTCAAAGAGCTTAAAAGTGGTGCAAAGCAAGGAGATAGATTGCAGAATTTTCACATCATTTGGATCTTTCCCTGGTTTGGGCACGGCAGTTATTTTGGCTTCCCGCCACAGCTTCGGTAATTTACCAGTCATGATGATTTCTGAGAAAAGGGCAGCCAGCGATGTTTGGCCATGTTGACCAAGATGTTTTAGGAACTCAGGGAGTATATCATCCACTCCTGCAGCTTTGCCATTCCTGGTAAGTCTATTTGTACCTCTTCCCGAGATACTGTGTCTACGAGTTCAGAAAGCTCGGGTTCCATCCTCAGGATTTGTCTGGTGGCAGCTTGTACAGCAGTTTTCCTGGTAGAGCTGGAATGAATCTTGGAGGTTTTCAATAAATAGTTAGCCATTTGATCAGGGTTATCTCTGCTGTTTTGTGTGTTGTTGGCTCTGCTCCACCTAATTTTCTCAGAAGTGATCAGCTTCTCCGACTAGATGTGACGAATTCGAGTTCATTGATGGTTGAGATCCATCTTTCCTTTCTGTTTTTATCCAGGATTGATATGAGCTCCTTAGCAATAGTTGGATCTTCAGATTCCTCATATTTGGCTAGGAGTTCCTCACTTTCTCTACTCCAGCATGAGATATATTGTTTTCTGTAGCCTCTAGAGATAGAGGCTTTTGCTGCAGATTTCAGCAGAAGACTGTACACTTGGAAATCGCCTCAAGATAACCAACATAACATTGTCCGAAATCAAATTGATTATATACTGATAAATAAAAGATTCCACAGTAGTATAAAGAGTGCAAAGACTTATCCTGGAGCAGATATCTCATCAGACCACAATCCCATAGTTGCAGAAGTACGTCTTAGATTAAAATCAGCTAAAAAATCACAAAAGAAGAAAAGGAAAATTGATGTAGAAAAACTGAAAGACCCGAACATAAATAAAAGTGCCAAGAGACAGCTTAACCTGCGATTACAACAGATTAACATAGAAGAAAATAAAAGTGTGGAATCTCTTTGGAATAGCTTGAAGAATGCCATCTTAACAACAAGTATTGAAGAAGTAGGTTATGTGAATAATATAAAACAACAGGAATGGATGACAGATGAGATTCTTTCTCTTATTGATACAAGAAGAATGTACAAAAACAAAGACCTAGCCAGGTATACAGAAACACATAACATCATTAAGAAAAAAATAAAAGAAGCCAAGGAAAATTGGATCAAAAATTTATGTACTGAAATTGAACTGCTTCAGAAGAAACATGATAATTTCAATCTGTATAAGAAAATCAACGAAATTTCCGGAAAACTGAGGAAAAAGCAAATAGTGTCTCTAAGAGACGAAAATGGAAAAATAATTCTAGAAGAAGAGAATAAAGCACAGATTTGGATAAAATATGTAACAGAACTTTTCAATGATACTAGACAGAAGCCTATAAATATAAAAGATAACATTCAAGGACCAGCAATCATGAAATGCGAAAGAGAGAATGCTATACGAACAAGTAAAACAGGAAAAGCCAGTGGACCAGATGGTGTGCAAACAGAATTTTTAAAATTAATAGAACCAGATAACATCAAACTTCTTGAAAAACTATTTAATGAAATATATGAAAGTGATGAATTTCCATCAGATTGGCTCAAATCTACATTTATCACTATCCCAAAGAAACCCAAAGCGAATTCTTGTGGTGACTTCCGACTTATTAATCTAATGAGCCAAACATTAAAAATATTTTTGAAAGTAATTCAGAATCGCATTTATAGAAAAAGTGAAGAAACTCTAAGTGAAACACAATTCGGCTTTCGGAATGGTTTTGGTACTAGAGAGGCCCTTTTCTGTACCCAAATATTGATACAAAAATGCATAGAAAAACAGAAATCTGTCTTTATGTGTTTCATAGATTTTGAAAAAGCATTCGACAAAGTCAGACACACTAACTTAATAGAAGTCCTTCAACAAACAAGGCTAGACTAACAAGACATAAGACTGATAACAAATCTGTATTGGAATCAGTCAGCTACCGTTCAATTAGACTACATTACCACCAGTGATATTAACATCAAAAGAGGAGTAAGACAAGGATGTGTGCTCTCACCACCCCTGTTCAACATATATGCAGAGGTAATCTTTAAAAAAGCATTGGAAGAATGTCCAGAGGAAATCACAATAAATGGAAAGATTGTTAACAACCTACGATATGCAGATGACACCGTGCTAATTGCAGATAACATTATGGATCTCCAAAAACTCATTGACAGAGTATACATAGAAAGCCAAAGAATGGGAATAAATATAAACATCAACAAGACAAAATACATGATCATCAGAAAACATCCAGCCTCATCAATGAAACTGACACTCAATGGGAAAAATATTGATCAAGTGTCAAGATATAAATATCTTGGTTGTTGGCTTAATGAACGGTGGGATCCAGAAATAGATATAAAGACAAGGATTGAAGTTGCACGGCAGTCCTTCATGAAAATGAGAACACTATTCTGCAATAAAGACCTAAACATGGAAGTCAGATGCCGAATGCTGAAATGTTACGTATGGTCTATTCTGCTCTATGGAGTTGAAACATGGACATTGAAGGCGACAACCATCAAGAAAATCGAAGCCTTTGAGATGTGGGCTATACAGAAGAATGCTGAAGATATCATGGACAGAAAAAAATACCAATGAAGAGGTCTTAAAATCCATTGGCAAAGCTAAACATCTTGTACAAATAATCAAGAAACGAAAAACATCATATCTTGGCCACATCATGAGAAACAGCAAATACCAACTTCTACAAACTATTTTGGTAGGAAGAATTGATGGCAAAGGAACTAGAGGAAGAAAAAGAATATCATGGTTTGACAACATCAAGACGTGGACAGGAAAGAGCAGTGCACAACTGCTCAGATTAGCACAAGACCGCAGTTTGTTCGCCAAGATGGTCGCTGACCTTCGATAGAAGATAGCACAATAAGAAGAAGAAGGAGAGCAATCAGGAGTGGGTGGAATTGCTGTAATGGTTTGCTCGATTTGTTTCTGAAATGCAGTCCAGTTGGACCTGCGGAGATTCCATCTAACGATTTGTGTTCCGCTGATGACTGGGATTGATGTTCCTATCTCTATTAATGTAGGACGATGTTGACTATTAGGGAATCTGTTAAGGATGGTAGAGGGTAGTCTTCGGAGTCTTTAGGGACTATGCTCAGATCTGGGATGTAGGTTCTGTTCCATCTGGCTGAGTAAAGCGTGCCGTCTTGCTTGGCATCATAATTCAAATACAAGTTATATGTATCAACCCAGCTAGCTAGAATATTACCATCCCGGTGGTTAGAGGAATAGCCCCACATGGTGTGATTGGAATTGAAGTCTCCATCATAGATAGCAGGGTCATGAGGAGGTCAGTCCATCTGATCAGGCCAGGATTGCGATGGAGGTTTATAAACATTGTATATGATGATATTTTGAACTTTAATACCTATGGAGTATTCTGTATCAGAAAATCTTTGAGTTATATCCTTGAGACCAGGCCGGATATAGGTTGCTAGGCCATGCTTGAGGTGGCAGTTATAAGATACGAGAATCAGTCCTGGGATCTTTAGTCTATTGAAGGCTGTGTCAGGCACATGGGTTTCCTGGAGAGCCAAGACGTCAATTGCTTTATATTTGGCTATGCTATTTTGCCGATGACTTCAGCTTTGGATTTAGATATCCCTTCTATGTTTAGGGAATATATCTTGAGGTAGTGTTGATTAAGGGACTGTAACATATTTTTCGAAGCTTTCCCTCCACCTAAACAAGCGACGCGATCCCTGTTATTCCGGGCGACGATCGAGCCGACATGGAACTTTTTATGGTTTGTATTCATCATAACTGTGAATAGTCCAGGAGGCTTGGAAACCTTTGGACGCCTTGTTTGAGACATTAGCTTCGTGTTGCCTGTGATTCATCGCTGGGGCTTCTTTTGTCTGAGGCACCAACAATGTGCCACCAGGCAACACTACTGCCGGGGGTGGGGTGGCACGGGAAGGCTGTCCAATCCCCCCGCACGATGGGTGATAAGATGATTATATAAATGTGCATTTAAACAAGAGAGACGTTTGATGAAGTCTGTTTAAATGAAATGATTAGATTATTTTTTAATCTTCATGTTTTCGAAGGGTCTTATGGAGATAAAGAAACCCAGTAACAGGAATCATGTGACACACGTGATGAACTGTCCGGTCTGATGAACATGAAGTTTTAATAATGTTTCGTTATTTATTTGGAAGTTTATAAATGAAATCAAGAACCAGTTAGAAAGTAAAACGAAAATCATAAAATGTTTCGATGGTCACTCGTTTGGACGAAACCTGAGAATCGCTATGTGACACTAAGGAAGCCTCAATAAGTACTATTGCTCCGCTCTTTGGTATCTGGGTTTATGAAACAAGGCGCTAAACAAGTCACTGAGTTGGTCTTACGCACAATCGGAACTCAAAACTCCCAGTTCAATGAAAATGGGAGAAAGTCTGATGATTAGCGATTTTTTAACTAAATCATCTTCATATAATTGAAAGTAATTCATTGAACACGAGCCTTCTTTGTTGATAGTAACAGTTAAGGACTAGTCCGCGCGGTTAGCCTAGTGGCTTTGCGCTTCGCAACCATATGCCAGGAGAAGGTGTGTCCCAGTTTCGATTCCCGTCGCCGACGTGAGGAGCTAAAGGATCTTCCTCAGCCATACCCAAGTTATCGGTCTTCGGCGTGGACAGCAGGGTTTTTTCCGCCAGTTTATCTGGGGTTTTTCATCCCGCAAGCAAGCAAACCGTCGCCGTGAACACATAGGGATACAGCCAGGAATACTTAGAGGCATAGGGGTGACCATCCTATTCTCGTACTTCGGTTACGAAATCCAAGCATGCTTGGACGGTTGTGGGTCTTAAAGGCTTGTTAAAGCCATTGGGATAGGAACAGTTAAGGACTGCTTAGGCAACAGCAAGGAAAGGTTTCTCTTATCGAATTGAACGGAGTTATACATTCTTGCGTTTTTTTCTTTCATTTAAGAGTGACATATAAATAGTTTTATTAAAGTATTTTAAGGAAAGGACATGTTCATAAAAGCAGTGATTTGTTTGATGGACAATCGGAAATCATCTGCAATAGTAAGTTGTGACTCATCGACAACTGTATTAGAGAAGGCAAATTGTATAGAAAATATGCTTCAAATATGCTTCGTAATAATATTTCAGATAAACCTGGAAATCCTGTAAAGTTATAAAGTCCAGTGTTTATTTTCCACCGCACACGATATTAAGTTGCTAGTCTAAGAAACACGCTCGATGTTCAATAAATAACATTTCGCAAGACTGTACGTCCATACTTCATCGCAGCAATATTTACTGGCAAGGAAAACAAGAAATCTTCGGCCAAAATTTGCTCACGTCGCATCCGTCTGTCGCTTACGGGATCCGTAGAAACAGCAGCTGTGTGTTGTCGAAGTTGACTGTTTATTGCCCGAGGGGAGGTTAATTTCTGACTGCACTGCTAGAATTACTTTGCAATATTTGTCCTGTTGAAGTTTATTTAATTTTTTTTTTCAAATAATACATTCTCACTTTCGTTTCGGGTACAAAATGTTTCAATTTGTTGTTTCCATCTCTTAAAATGTCAGCGATAATCTCCCTTATGCAGCGGTCCTTATTGGTATAGTGCGATCGACTTCATGTTCAGAGAAGAAAACTAAATGCGTGTATGAGCAGAGTGTTAATGTGAATCCTGAAGTGAAAATACTAAGGGCTTCTCTGCTCGGCTGCTGCAAGGAGGCTTGTAATCAAACACAGCAAACAAACAGCAAAGAAGAGAAAATCCTCTGCATCCAATAACCTGAAATACTTTTCCGAATAAATAGCGGGACTTGTTCCGTTATTAAGTTCTCACTTTCCTTTATAAAATAAAGGAAATCTCTTTCTCTCTTTCCTTCTTGGATACATAATCCAATAAAATCCAATTTCGCAAACCTACAAGAATCCTTTCCTGTAGTGGAGTGAAGTGCAGCGGAAAACGTAGATCTCCTTTAAATACGACTAGCGTACGCGTCGGACCCAAAACACAAAAACGTAAATATTTAAGTATTGAAAAAAAAAAGAATTTTCTTTTTCAACTATTCTGTAGTTATACATTTAAGAAAAGAGTAAACAGTTGCGCTTATTTGTGTAAGTTTATGATTTCGTTTTGATTTTCTTTGCACCAGGATGAGTTATCGACTCCTGATGGCTGATGTGTGCCAAATCCATCATCAGTCATAATAATTTTTCCCCCAATGTTCCCACTTTCGTTAAAGGTTACTTACTCGAGCAGGGAAATGCATACTACCGGTTCCGTGGCATTCTGAAAGATGGTTTCTGGGATCCTATTTTCGCCGAAGGAAATTACCTTGAATTGCTTTACATTGCACACACCTGTAGAACCTTCCAGAATTAAACTTTTTCAGATTATACACCCTCTGTTCAAAAGGAAACCGAACTTTTCGAAAACAGAAGAAACTAGTGGGGCCACCTGTTGTATCTTTTTGTTGTCGAAAGCGGCAACCTTCCTTAGTGTTGTGTCAACTGTTTATGACATTTGTTTCATTAGAAGCCGAGTTATAGCGCCAAGCGTGACAGTGTGTTTTGACGAACAGTCGGAAAATGAGTTTCAAACGGAGAGCCGCGAATTGACTTTTGTGTTGGATTTGGTAAACGTTTTACTGAAACGCATCAAATGCTTCAAAAAGCATACGGTGATGAATGCTTATCCAGTACTGAAGTTTAGGAGTGGTTTAAGCGATTTAAAAGTGGTCGTGAGGACGACGAAAAACCGAGCAGTCCAAAAACTGGACTGTGCGAAGTTAACATTCAAGAAGATGTTAACTTCGTGATTTCATCAAAGAAAACCCGACATCGCCAATCAGATTGATTTAAGATGAATTGGGGATTCCAAAATCAACTGTGCACAACATTTGGACCGATAGTTTGGGCCTTCGTAAATTGAATTCGCGATTTGTTCCCCACAAGTTGATCGACGACCAAAAAATGTATCGAATTGAACACTGCAAGGACCTCATTAAAACCGCTAGTAAGGACTCAAACTTCCTTGAAACGATCATTACTGGTGACAAAACGTGGTGTTTTGAGTATGAGTCCACAACAAAGCGCCAAAGTGCTGAGTGAAGACCACCAGAAGAGGGGCATCCGAAAAAAATTCGCTTGGAGAAGCCGAAAGTAAAGACAATGATGATTTCTTTCTACGATTCCAAGGGGCATTATCCACAAAGAATTCGTTCCGCCTTGCCAAACGGCCAATAGTGAGTTTTATATCGAAGTTTTGAAGCGATTAATAGCGAGAATTCGTCGCGTACTGCATGAGTATCGTGACGACCGACCGTTCGTCAAAACACACTGTCACTCTTGGCACTATAACTCGGCTTCTAATGAAACAAATGTCAAAAACAGTTGAAACAACACTAATAAAGATTGTCGCTTTTGACAGCAGAAAGATACAAGAGGTGGCGCCACTAGTGTCTTCTATTTTCGAAAAGATCGGTTTCTTTTTGGACAGAGGGTGTATTACGATTCGCTTTTTCACAATTGTGTTAAACTTCATTTTATAATGAAGACAGATGATAAAGTACATCTGCCACCATTAAAGTATCCTCACGCTATTTTGAGCATCCTTTGAGTTATAATCAATTTATTTCAATTTCATATTCTGAAAATATCATTTAAACGTTCTCCATCCTAAGCCATTGGAAATACTTAATTTTACCGCCATTTCAAAATCGCGTATTCCATTTTAAAGTTAAAGACTACTCAAGATATGATTTCCCTGCAGTGCAGTTGCCATTTCGGCCAAGCACTTTCATGCTCTTCAGAAGTATCCACTCGTCTATCGCACGTTCTGATCACGTCTGAGCAAATTGCGCTCTCGCTTTTGATTCGCCACTGTGGCTGTTAGTGCCTGAATGCTGAAATCATTTGGAATTGATAACAGTTGCACGATTTAAATATTATCGAATGTATCTGAGAAATGTCACGTGAAATCAAAAAACAATTTAGCACACGTCGGTCTAAAACGTTTGTCCTGCAGTTGTAAGCGAAAAGCCGAAAAACAAAATCAAACAGGTTACCATAAGAAACTGTTTATATATGTAATTCCTTGGGAACATCCTTATTTCCCTTTATTCATATTTTAATGACTTTGGATTTCAAAGTTTTTTCAGGAAATTCATTTCTGTTCGGCTTCCACGGAAGAATTCAGCGAGATGCATTATAGGCCTTCCGGCGATTGTAGATTCGCAAGGCGAATAAATAAATATTAAAAATATTAAGAGCGTTCTATGATATATTTTTGAATAACGTGGATGCTGTCAACGTCACGTGTGTTCTTGTTTTGTTTGTTTGTTTAATTTTTGCCGAAGCAACAGTGCTTGATTTGAGAAGTAATTTAAGTCAAACTCTTAGGCTATAATTTCGAGGTCCATTTATTATTTTTCCATTTATTTCTCAAATGTAACGAACGCACTGCGGATTATGGCAACAAGAAGTACGCTTGCATTCTTCGGTTTGAAAAAAGATAAGGACATGCTCTGTTGATAACAAGAATTCAAACAAGTCCCACGCAGTTCTCTTAGAATTTTGTTTGAATTAATGTCGTAAAAAATATCAAACTCTGAATTTAGTCCCGTAAATACGCTTTTAATTTCATGGCGGTTTGCACCAATGAAGAAACAATGACGTGACTCTGTTTACTTAGCTTATAAAATGAAAACGCCATTTAACTCATTTTTGCCTAAAAGAGTGTTCCTCAGCGAAAGAGGTGATTTCCACTATTAAACAATTTATAAGCGTCTTAGGAACTTGCTGTGCTATCACGCTTTCGGGAATATAAGGTTTCGTGTTTTTTATTTATTTATTGTTATGTTTGTAGTCTGGAATGCGTCAGGAATGAAACTCCGAGTTAATTGAACAGTTCTAAACTGAATATACGTGCATTAATAGGAACATTAACTTGTAGGCCTTCCTGGATAGCATTTCCACTTTGCAATTAAACAGACTGTTGGTTCGAATCCTACTGCGCCCTGCAAAAACTCTTTCAACAGTAAACAATGATGTTTCCACACTGAAGAAGGACTCTTTCCTTATCGGTGGCCTCAATCGGCCTCAAAAGAAGTTCCATGTTTGGTCTCCAGTGCAAGAAATTTGGAGTATCTAACCATCGGCCCGCTGGGGTGGTAAAAGCTCCTATAGAATTCCATCGTTTCGTGGGTTAAATGACAGAAAATTAAAGAAGCGAATGACCATGAACTCAGTCTTTCTAACATTTATTAATATAATTAGCTATGTCACTTTTTTTTTCATTTCCATTGCGAGTGGATGTATGGGGTCAGCAATAGACTGTCAGTATACACCAAGTCTCTCCCTGAAAGGCAGTCCTCTGATTCGAACTCCATGCCACCTCACATCACGTGACATTTTTCAAAAAAGGTGCTTTAAGAAAAGAATTGGTTTCGGCATCTTTGCACGAAAGGTAGGTTGTCTATCACGGTGCGAAGGCCCCACCTCCAGACGGAAGGACTCTGCCCGCTTCTTCCATGTAGTACTAGTGATAGTTTGCAGAAGTATACCATACAGTAAGAATCGCTTCTCCACATTCCACGGAATGGTAACGCAACAGGGTACTTCCCAAATAATTCTACTACCCACTGCTCTGCTAAAGCTTGCCAGAAGAAATCCACTTAAGAAATCAGTTCACGGCTTATGTATATCGCAAGCCCTAATGCTGTGCTGGTGACCACATGCACTTTCCTGGAGAGTGGGTGTTTCGTGTTTGGGAGATAAATGCCTTCCACTACCCATACTGCTTTTATTTTGTTTCAGAACAATCCTGCAGATGAGGTCACAAAATGTATACGAAACGAAGACGTATGTGGATACGTGATAGAGAGAAAGAAGGAATCTGTACATTCGTAGTTTCTTGAGTTGCTAATGGTTGTAGATTCTGGTAAAACTGGTTCCAAACTCTAACGAAGGTGTAGTTCGATGGAACGAAAGAAGTGGATGAGAATTTGGTTCCATAGGTTTAAAGCTGAACTTTTCGTGCTTTTATATATTTAGAAAGGGACAGAAAGGCAGTGACGAGATTGCTGGAGCAATACCATCAAAATATCCACAGAAAAAAGGCATAAGGCACAGCGTCTGACCTTATATTTCCAACAGAAATACAGCTGTCCACATCACCTATCCAAACATTCTGCGTGATAAATTCCGTTAAAAGGACAATTTATTTGTTTTCAATAACTGTTCTGTTTTTTCTGGGTTTTTTGCTTAAATTTTTCCTATTCTTTTGACGTTTCGAATATGCTCTATACTTTGATAATCGCGCCGCAATCTTTGAATAATTACCTGAGAAAGATTTTTCTGCAATCCAAATGCCAAAACACAATAAGAAGACAGCCTCAATGGAATCAAGAGGTTTTCAAGTAACTAGCAACTGACCTAGAAGCATTAGTTCGTGCACATGTATTAGTGTTAGCATGGCTTAACTCTAATGATCCAAGTGGTCCACCAACCCACCATAATAATACTAAATGGTCTTCACTATCTTCTTAATAACTTGAACTTCTCTTAATCCATTTTCCGTCTAAGTGAACAGCGCTCGTTTCCGCTTTCTACGAACTTCCTGCATCAAGCCGGCCTCAGCTCTCAATAGATTTGACAAGAGATTGTCTGTACGGTTTGTTAACCCTTAGTTCTTTATAGAACCGTTCGAATGCCTCTTTTGCATTTTAATGGTTCTGTTGTCCACAGAAAAGACAATCTCCGAGCTCCTTAATTTCCCTCAAATTCTTGAAATAATGGTCTCAGTAAATGTTTGTTTTCCCATTCGAATTCTTTAATTATTTTAAGCACCTTCATTATTTGCCGGAGGAGAGGTAGAAAGCACTCGAATTGTATATCAAAAAGTGTCCTAATTGCTGTTCTCCGAATGGTCTGAAGTTTTGTGCTCCAGAGTTCATGCCAGTTGTATGACCGTTTTATTGTCTCCTTTTCCACTGATGATCTGTCTCGAGCCTGAAATCAGATCATGTTCGATCCATTCCTAAGAAGTGCAACAATTTTTTTATATCTAATTATTGTGCTCTTTCTTTTCACTTCTTTCTTAAGCAACAAAGAAACCCACTAAACTTCTAAGGCACCCCGAATCTTGTAATAAACGATTCTCAGTACTGATCTTCATAAACAAAAGAATTACCTGACTACGTCGCTCACCTATGGACGAATGAAATTGAAATTGAAATTGAAAATTTATTAACACCATTAATAATTTTATTAACAACTTTTATTAGAATTAAGTTTTATTATTATTATTAACATTTATTAATATTTAGACGCGATATTAATATTTATTAATATTGGGTTTGGTATAAAGGCACATTAAATAACCTCCACCGTATGGTCCGTCTTCTGACTTTAGTACTTGGGTGGCGCACTTTCTTCTTAAAATCCGAAAATCGCTCCCTTTCACATAATCGGCGACCTTCTCCAGTTTCTCTGAAGAAGCGTACTACATCTCTCTTTCTATTTGACAAGCCTTGCACTACGTAATCATTTTTACTTCGAGAATATCAACTTCTAAAATCCTAAATTTTGTCCCTCAAACCATTCTTCAATCGGGTTAGCTTACCCATATTAATTTCAATGCCAGTATACAAGTGAATCTATTGAATTTCTCACAAAATATTCATTTGCTTCATACTTCATAAGTCTAAATATTGACAGCACGCAAACCTCTAAGCAAGGTGAGATTTTACTTCTTAGGATTACTCCGACCTCAAATGTCTCTTGGGAAAATATATTTTAAAAATTGGCTTCTCGGCATCCACAACAAAATTTTAGAGGTATACAGGACAGTGATAAAGCCAGTTTTCGTTTATGGATCTGAGAGTTGGGTTAGAAATAAAGCACTTGATCAAAGACTAGAGACCACGGATGAGAGGATTCTAAAACGGAGTGTCCTGATGGCATCAATGGCAGAATCACATTAAAAATAAAGATATTTGAAAGAAACGCGACACTATTAGCATTCAAGAATGTGTCAGCAGAGCTAATATAATGTGGTATGATCACTTAAATAGGACGGATGAGAAAAGGTTAGTAACATAGATGTTTAATGCCAAGATGGCAGGAAAGAGACTTAGAGGAAGACCAAGGTCTAGGTTGATGATACGGTCAGAAGTGCTTTAGAAGGGCACGAAATGTTAGATATGACAATATTGGAGTGTTTATGAGTAACAGACTAATTTGGGGGAAAATGTTCATTAGAATTGAAATCGACATTCCTTGCCCTCTTATTTTTCCCAGCAAATCTTCAAGTCCAATATTAATAAGTTTTTTTTTTTTTCATATTATTCTTCTTGCTATTCAGGATTGCAACGTGTTTTAGATTGATCATCCTTCCCTTTAGAGATTATCATAAAACAAGATCATTTCAGAATAAACCGCGATAATAACAGCGTTACTGTAAATGTCCAAAACTTGCTTTTTTCTGGGAAAAGCAAGGTTTCCGATACGTTGATTCTTAAGAAGAAAACATCAAAGCTTCCTGAAAATAAGTTAGCTTGTGCGCTTAGAGAATATAGAGACAAATGTAAGAAAGCTAAACACCGTGTAAAACTAGCTAAACAAAAATAATGGGAGGACTTTGGCAAGAATATAGAAAATAAATATCAAGAAGGTGGAAAGATATTCTGGAGGTTGCTGAAAAGCTCAGAAACGGAGGAAAGAATGCTGTAAAAGGAATTAGAGATGATAAAGGTGACATGAAAACTAAACTGGTGAAAGAGATATCCGTGATGTATGGAGTAATTACTTGGAAGAATTGCTAATTGAAACAAGCAGTGATGACAGCACAGTGGCAAAAAACATTCAACAGACATACAGCCAGGAATACATATCCATACTTGAAGTAGAAAAAGCCATCAAAGGCTTGAAATGTGGAAAAGCAGCAGGAGTAGATGATATTCGACCAGAAATGCTCAAGTATGGAGGTATAAAAGTCTTACAGTGGCTGCGCTGCATAGTTCAGAAGGCCTGGACAGAGGGACGAATTCCAGATGATTGAAGTAGAGCCCTCATAGTACCCATATATAAAAAGGGAAATAAAACTGAATGTGAGAATTACAGAGGTGTTTTCCTGAGTGTTTTCCAGAACTGTTTTCCTGGTAAGATTTATGCAAATATACTTGAGAAACGTTTGAAAACGATTGTGTAAGGGAAGCTTGGTGAAGAACAAGCTGGATTCAGGCCAAATAGAGGCTGTCAGGATCAGATCTTCACTTTACGACAAATAGTTGAGAAATCATGGGGATATAACAAAGATCTGTATCTATGTTTTGTCGATCTGAAAAAGGCATATATCAAAAGGTGCCAAGAGAGAAGCTATTAAATACGCTACAGTTATATGGTGTCAATGGGGCATTATATCAAGCAACACGTAGTATTTATTTGAGTTGTAAGAGCAGTTAGAATTGAAGGAAGTACATGAAGATGGTTTAATGTTAAATCTGGTGTGAGACAAGGATGTACATTATCCCCTCTCTTATTCATTATCTATATGGATAACATTATGAAGGAAAGTGGTATTAAACCTGATATCAAAATTGGAGATGTTAATTTCAGCTCTTTGATTAATGCGGATGATGTTATACTTCTAAATAAATCCAATACAAGTCTGCAAGATTCCCTGACTTTGAATAACTGTTGTGATAGATATGGTATGAAGGTCAGCAATAACAAGACAAAGACATGAAAATAGGCAGAAGCATTGAAAATGTCAACTGCATTGTGGATTCAGAACCTATAGAACAAGTAAATCATTTCAGCAACTTAGGCACGATTTTTAGTGAAAATGGTAAATTAAATATGGAAAGAGAAAAAAGAATCAACAAAGCTGGTATGGTAGGAAATCAACTAAATACAATTACATGGAATAAGAGAGAAATTAATCCGCACACTAAATTAGTTGTATACAAGACGGTGTTCAAACCAGTTTTAACTTATGGATCTGAGAGCTGGGTCAGAAGTAAAACATTTGACCAAAGACTAGAGACTGCTGATATAAGAGTCCTGAGCAAGATTAGAGGCGTGAACAGATGGCATCAATGGCAATACCATATTAAAAGCGAGGATATTAGGAAAGAACTTGACATTGTCACCATCCAGGAATGCGTTAGCAGAGCTAATCTCAGGTAGTATGGTCACTTGAACAGAATGGGCTAGGAAAGATTAGCGCAAAACAGGTGTTCTCTGCCAGGTTGGCAGGAAACCGACCCAGAGGAAGACTAAGATATAGGTGATACAGTAAAAAGTGCGTTAGAAGATAGAAATATAAGATCTGATAATGCTGGAGTCTTGACAGGTAACAGACTGATCTGGAGGAAAATTGTAGATAGGAAGTTAGTAATGATGTAAATTTTTCATATAGAACTGTCATATATTGTACTACATGGCAGGAATTGGATGATGATGATGATGATGACGCTACGATTCTTAAAACCGTTTTGCCACTTCGTTTGCTGTCCTGGAGTGACTGACTTAGAAATCCCTTGACGATGTCAGAGAATGAATGCCTTTTAAGCAAATAAAATAACAGAAGCTCTTTCTTTCTATAAACGTTCGTTGCGCGAGGGAGGGAGTGAGTGAGCGAATGAATGGTTAATTATCTGGGATTTGTGTTTCTAACTTGGCAAGAAATGCAGACAGTTTTGTTTTTGCCTAATCTCGCCCTGTCATGCAGATCTCTAATTTCATTTTGAAAAGAAAGTTCCATAGAAGACAGTTAAACATAATTCCGTTTCTCTTGCCGCCACTTAAATCCCTAGAAGTACTTTACATTTGCACACAAACCGCACGTTGAGGTGAACGTCAATTTTGTTTTTTTTCCAGATGAATATTCCGGCCAACTGCTGACTTTGAGATTCTTTAGTTTTCCGTTGGTGCAACTCCAAATTTTTAGTTAGTTTTACTGTGGCAATGCAAGTTTTTCCATTGAATTGCTTTCATCCCAATGCACCCTTCCCTAACGAAGAGGTTATTGTTTCCTCTTTTCCCATGGAGAAAATACAAAGAATTTCAAACTAAAATCCCTTCGCTTTCATTCTAGCACAAGGCGAATGAAGTCCATGCGATATCTTTTGCAAATATCTTTCGCGATTGGTTAAACTTGTCTGATTTCGTGCTGCGTCTCACTTACGACAGTTTCGTTTGTTTTAAGTAACGGAGCGAAAGTTCTCATTCTATGGGGAATCATCTGTCCCCCCCTCCCTTTCTTATTGGGTGAAGCGAAACATGAAATCAGAAATAACAACGGAATATTTGATACAGAAGCGTCCGCAAGGCGAAGACATTCGCAGCTCCCAACGGATCTGCTACTAACGACCTCCCTCATCACCTTGGGCTTCCAAGCACGACTGGAAACACTCTGGAAAGAGCACATTGCACGCCAGAATGGCCGTTGTTGTTGTTGCAGCTGTCGGAGGCGGTGACAAGAAATGTACCGCAACCGAAAAGCAAGCAGAATTCGAAAAATGAAGGCGGAACTCGAAGTGCACAACGGGATCGCTTTCGGAAGGGAATAAAATGAATCCTCGTACATTCGTTAGATGCATCCAGCAAAAATGATGGAGGTGAGAGGAGCAGAAACATCGTAACCTGTGAGATACGCCGTCCAACTGAATGGGAAAATATCGCGAACCGACATTCGCGGCAAAGACTTCTCGTTATCCAAGACGATGGAGAACGTCCTCATGGTCAGCAGTCTGGTACGTGCTTAGAAGTAGATTTGCCGCACGTGCTTTTTTTTTTCTTTTTTGAAAAGCGTTTGTCGCGAAACGTGCTCCAGAAGACGCGAGCAGAAAAGGATTTCGGCAGTCAATCGAATTCCAGTATCAATAATAACAGCGGCATCTTCTATCAGCGCGAGGCTCAAAAACGTTCCTTTTCTCGTCATAAATGCCTTTCTGAAAATGGATTTCAAATCTTCATTTTAGAATTACATTCAAAGAAAAAAAAGAGAGAGCTTGGGAAGTAGTGCACTGAGAAGAAAAGTCACATTAAAGATTTTATGATTCTGGAGGGAAAATATCCGATGAGATGCGAAAGGAAGAAGACGTGAACCCTCCAGGAAATTGGATGTTCACACAGAGCGTTCCTTCTAGCTGGCAGGAAGAGATTTTTGCCTTTTTTAATTTAATCCACGAGAAGAGCAACTGCTTTTGCTATTGTGGGATTGCTTTATGATTCCTGTATTCAAATAACTTCGTTTGAAAAACAGCTAAGGAAATTCACTTTCGGGCCGTTCCTTGACCTTTGACCGTTCGCTCTCCTCAAAGAATTACTTACGACTCTATTCACAGGCAAACGATTGCTTTTTGAAGTGTCTTTCGCGAAACCAATTGTTGATCTGCAGAGTAACAGGATTAAAATCCGAGCTTTTAAAAGATATTGACGATATTAAAAGAAAAAGAAGTGCGAGGAAACAAAACTTTCTTTCTAAGTAATTGCAGATGGACTCGATGGACAGGAAGATATTTCTGCTGCTGCTGCGCCGATAGGAACGATTGGCTGATCGTGTTTATAGAAAACTTGGTCAGAAAGATGAGAAACAAATTTCACTGAGATCCTGACGAATTAAATAAACATAAATAATTTTTCAAGTCGTTTTTTTCTAACTTTAAACGTTTGTATCAAAAGACACTCTCCTATTCCTTCCTTCATGAAGAACCCTCATTTTGTTAAACGTGAAAGCAAGTACTTTTCTAAATGAACCTTTTTTTAATCCATTTGAATATTTTCGAAGGTCTTGTGGGTTTGATCAAGTGGTTCCTTGATCGCAGATTCGTTTATTCTTTCAACGCGCATTAAATTCATCAGTGGATATTCTTTCACTCTCGTAGACTGGTTGAACATGTTAAGTTTTTGACTTACAGCAAATCCTCAAAAATGGAATCGTAAATAATTAAGGAGATTGAAGAATAAATTCTTTGTGCTCAATAAGTATCTTTAAACAGCAATGTTAAGTCCGTTTTCACTATGGAATGCAACTGCGATAATCCACTTTTGCAAAATGAGAATTATCAAAACACACACACACACACACACACACACACACTGACCCGTCGTCCCCTTGGAAGCCAGTCGGTCTCGGTACATTGCAACTGCACTTCATCGATGCAGATGCAAAACACGTGCGCTGTGTATGCTGGTGAACAAACGAATTATTATTATTTCGCAGTTTCAGCAGGATCTTCACACGAACTCTTAAAACCTGCTCTTCGCTAAATTTATCAAATATTCCGTCTAAACATCAACAAGAAAGGCGTCATAAATAGAAATTGGGTACTTATTACTGTTTACGGACGATTGCAGCTACGTATACAATGTGACAAAGAGGAGAGAGAGAGAGAGAGAGAGAGACACACACACACACACACACACACACACACACACACACACACACACACACACACACACACACACACACACACACACGCAGAGAGTCCAACAACCAGAAAACGTCTAGCCAACGGAAGTCGTTTGTGTGTATGTGTGCGAACACTTCGTTGGTGATGGAGTTGGTAGAACACTTCTCAATGAAACGTTTTGTTGTTTCAGTTATCTCTGACTCTGTGCCATTCTTGTTTTGAAGATGTTTCACATCAGTGTGTCCAATGTAATTATTGGTGAGCAAGAGTCCAGAATCAACTTTCACGCCAGGGAATACAAGAGCGTTTTGTTAACTACATCTCTCAACGGCACTCAGCAATATCAATTTCAGGAGGGAAGGTCATACACAGTGCGAATTCTATGATGTTTCCCCCAAACGTAATATGGAAAGCACAGTCATCTCGCCTAACGGGCTGTGAAATTTGTGGATGTCTGTTGCTCTTTCATACTGTTTTTATTATCCACCTATTAGGGTGGATTCCATTCATTTAGGCTACCTTGCTCTTGGTTAAAACGGGTCCCGACCCGAATCGGTTAATTATTTGAAATTTTCCCTTTTCAAGTGTATTCTGTATATATGTAACTCGTTCATTCGTCTTTTAGAATTTATTTGTGGGTAATTTGCACCATCTTAAGATGACTTAAAATGCGCAACCCATCGTGAAAACGTCCATTCGTCTCATGGTGTCCTTTCAAAACTATCCCACTCTTTACTGTATGTTGATATGCGAAACTGCAGTTATTGATTTAAAAAAAATCATGGATGAGTTTAGATTTGTTTTTGTTTTTTATGAATGTGGGTTTGTCCATGTTGCTGTTTGTCCGCAGCTAGTGCATGTCCGATAATGCTTTGCCCTCGCGATATATTTGGTATGCATTTATATACAGTAAGTCCCCGTTTAACGATAATCCGATTAACGCTGATTCGCCATAACGCGGTTTTTCCGAACCCTAAAAAAGCGCTAAATATTCCATGATTCGATATAACGCGGTTCAACTCGAAGCGTGAAAAAAATGCTACATTTACACTGATTCAATTTATCGCTGTATTTTCCTTAATTGGTATATAATACAACTATTGCCGAACTCGAACCAATCAACGAAAGATTAAAACAAAA
Organism: Typopeltis vanoorti; assembly: GCF_054136105.1. Taxonomy (NCBI): domain Eukaryota; kingdom Metazoa; phylum Arthropoda; class Arachnida; order Uropygi; family Thelyphonidae; genus Typopeltis; species Typopeltis vanoorti. The sequence goes on along the minus strand of NC_143571.1, from coordinate 94,056,541 downwards.
CAAAATTGATACGAAAAGGCATTTCGGTGGCCATTAAAATGCAGGTACTGAGGCGATTTGAAAAAGGGGAACGTCAAGTTGGCATTGGGGCCGTTTTAAAATTGTCTACTTCTACTATACGAACGATTTTAAAGAACAAGGACAAAATTAGTGTTCAGCATCGACGACTTCTTCAACAAAGGGAACCCGATCCAGAAACAATGTTTTAGAGGAAATGGAGAAACGTCTTTTCATTTGGATTGATGATGAAACCTAACGCAACATGCCACTAAGTCAGGCAATAATCATGGAAAAGGCCAGGAGTATTTTTAATCGCATTCAGAAACAAAGAGAGGATACGAGCGAAAACTTTGCAGCTATCAGAGGTTGGTTCGATAGAGTTAAAAAAAGAAGCAACCTCTACAACATTCGAATCACCGGAGAAGCGGCGAGGACAGATACTGAAGCTGCTTCAGCCTTCCCATCAACTTTAAGAGCCATAATTGAAGGAGGGAATTCTCCTCCCGAACGAGTTTTTAATGTTAATGAAACGAGACTTTTCTGGAAGAGCATTCCAAAGCGCACATTTATGTTGCGCGAACAAAAGCGAGCACCAGGATTCAAAGCTGCAAAAGACCGTTTAACCCTTCTTCTGGGCGATAACACCAATGGTGATTTGAAATTAAAACCGTTGCTTGTGTATCATTCCAAAACACCAACGGTCATGAAAGAAGAGTTAATATAAAAATAACTTAAATTTAAAATAAAACTTGCTTATTCTTGGTCGCAAGTTCCCCTATTCCTATTTACTATATCTTAAAATGACCCCGTTTAACGTTGTTTCGTTTAGCGCTTTGTCTTTTATGAACGCATCCTGAGTGTTAATCGAGGTATTACTCTCTATATATAAACCACTCGGCTAACGAGGATAGGAATTGGCACCATCCCTCATCATATACTCTACTTTCTGCGTGGATTTTGAATATGCGAATATGAAGAAAATACGATTAAGTAGTTTTGCAGAAATCCTGGTACCTGCAGCACAGATTTTAATTGAGATAAGGCCCCCCTAGTGGCTTTTAATTGGCTGGAATTTTTTATGCAGAACTGTTTAAAAAAAGAAGGATATATAAACAGACCTCGATTGACATGATTGATGCGGAACTTGTGGAATCTCTTACTGACCTGAACGAATACTGCGTGGGCAGGGGCACGCGCGATCTCATTTTAGATTTTAAAGCGCACGATCCGCCAAACCTCAGTAACGAACGTGAACAGAAGTCGAAATTTAAGAAAAACTTGTTAATGCGGTTTCTAATTACGGAGTTCTTGAATTTATCAACGGAGAAGCACTCATAAGAGATCCACGTCTGTCACCCTGCAATACATTCTCCTGTTACCAACGGACAAGTGTTTTAATCTCCTACCAAAGAATCCTTGAAGTGCCATTAACTTCAATCCATTCCGATTTGGACTATTTATTAAAGTCCAGCGCGAACTTTCCCCGGAGACTTCGTCAGCGAAGAAGAGCAATTTAAAGCGATACTTGAGTGTTTGATTCATCACCTGCAAGCAGTTTGCGGGACAGCCTTGTCTTATTTGTATTGTCAGAAATATCGGGGCTGTCACGGTGATGGAGAAGGTCCATTACGACGAGCAGTGGACCGACAATTCTTATGCGAGCAAGATAAAAAGGTTTATGAAACTATTTTCTTTCGTTCTTCCTTTTGTACTTGGGCGAGGGGAGGTGATTAATACTGGCGAGAGGTCTGGAGGATGTCGAAGAACTAAAATGAACTTATGACAGTAATGGGTTCGCTTCGGCTCCTCTGAAATGTCACGCGCACTCTTCTGCATGATCCTAATGGGCACGTTTCTCGATTGTACGTCTTCCCTCGACAGTTCCCTCAAGACTGGGAAGGTGTAATCGCTAAATGATATGAAAGTGGTGCTTTGCATTTATTTGTTTCACGGTTCCAATCTTTTCGTCATCATTCTGTTCGGCTTGTGGGCCGGTGGAGGAAAGAGAGTTACGAACTCAAGTTACCAATATTTCAGTGGGAATCTTTCCCCTTCCCTAAACCAAAGAAACGAAGCTATAGTGTTTATTGAGGAAACTTAAGAAATTTTAATAAGCAGAACGCCAGGCAGTTGTTTCTTTTATAAAACCCCCATTTAGTGTGCTCAGTTGATGCCGGGCGCATTTTCCCCCGGTTTTCTGACACGTCGTCAGATGGTAGGATTTCTTTCCTGGGAGTGTTCGAGTTTGCTGACGCGATGAAAACATGTGGCACGAGGAAGGCACAGCTTAGCGAACGTCACCCGCTGACAGATCGAATTAATCCCAAAAGTTTAGCTGAAAGGAAAGAGAGAGAGAGAGAACATTTTTACAGTACAGAAACCAGTTGGGGATAACGAAAGGGAATGTGCAGCTGTTCAGGATGGAGTGAAGATTTTAAAACTACTCAAAATGAGTCTCAACACAACGAAAATAAGAGCGCATTTTTATTTCACTTTCCCTTAATTATTTTTGAAAGTGAAATGTTTTTCAGTTTAATTGCATAAAGCAAAAATCATTAACTGTTTTCTTGGTATTCGTTCGTGGAAATATTAAAAACATAATAAAGTTGAATTCAATATCGCTTTTAATCACTGCGCTGCAACGTTTGAGAGATAGAATGAGGAAAAGGAGAGAAGATCCAAGTTAGTAAGAGGATCTTACAGTACAGATACAGTGGAAATTTCGCAGCTCGTGGGAGGTAGGAAAGAACCTGGGGTGAATCTTTCTTGGATGCCGTGTAGCTCGTGGTCAGGAACAATGTCGGATTCAAGTTCTTTTCGCGACACGTGAGTCACATTGCGGTGGGTCATCAGCAGATGATGTTTTAAGGAGAGATATGACCGATATCGAGGAATTACCCCATTCCCCATCAACCCTTAAGCGATGAGTCCCTCACTCTCTGGAGGTGCCTGCATTTAAAATAATATCACCTTTGGATAATAAATGCTGCGCTTGTAGGTTTTTCAAAATAACGGGCACGTGCAAACTAGACAAACTCTTCGTCAGACATGGCTGTTGCCTTTTTCTCCTGGAGAATTCTACAGAATGTTAACATTACACATGCTATTATTACTTGTTTATATTTTAACGATTTTTAATGTTTCTGCAGGGATTCTGTTATATTTGCAACAACTGAATAGTCGATTTGCTAACGGGCTTTCTGCAGTGAGTTATGGAAATCATTCCGCATTGAAACTGAACACCTTCGTCGAGGACAAGCGTAGAAATACAGCGGAGTGAGGGGCTCACTTTGCTGTGTGAAAGGAATTACACTTTTCATTAAGAACATGGAAAGAAATAGCCAACGTACGTATAAACATTTGATTAAAATTATTTTTTAAGATCGTTTAACAAAATGATCTTACTGTAATTATAATTATAGGAAAAAATTTAAAGGAACCTCTGAAGAAAACAAAAAGCAAGAATGCGGATAGATTGGCAACATATTAAGTCTTAAAAATAAATTAAACATTAAACGAATCGGAGGAAGACGTTTCAACTTTAATACAGTGGGAGGGCATTTCGTTTGAAGGATGATTTAACAGGGATCAGACGCATCGAGTGCATTTTTTTTTTTTAATTCAGAAAATTCGACGTTACTTCCGCAGTTTAAATCGTCATTTTTTTTCTCTTTCACCGGAAATGAAACAGACGTTCCCGGAAGAAAAATATCTTCTTCAACCAGTTTAAAATGATAACGAGTCGTGAAGTAGAACTTTGATAAGATTCAAACTTCGCAACTCGATTCATACGTTTGTTTAAGCTCGTACGTTTCTAATGCAAGGAAATTCGTTTCTCCCGACTACAAACAAAAAAAAAATGTGAGTAACACCAGTGTTGGCTTAGGAAATACTGAAACGTCCAATAATGTAGGCTCTTCTCATCGTATTTTTATATCCTTGGTTCTGTTGGTGATACAGAATAACCTCTCATACATATCTTAAGTTTCCCACAATAACGTAACGGGAGGTTGGCAAGCATATTTATTCATCAGTGAATAGATTTCGTGTGGGATCTCTTCATGATGTGTTTTGGAAACGGATCATGAAGAGATCGGACGAGACACCCTCGAAGATGCAACTGAACAGACATGAAGAGTAATGATACCAACACTTTTTTTTATAAATATTGGTACCATTTATATATATATTGGTAACTCCCGTGGGTGCATACAGACTTGCAATAAACAAAATCGAATAAGCAAAATTCCAGCAAAAGGAAGGCTCGAAACAGCGGCGATGCCGACAGAAATTTGTTGTATAATTTATTTTATTGCAGAAATAATCCAATATCGACGCAAGAACGCAACACATCTTAACAAGCAGACTGAATGAATTTCTTGCTTCATATACCTGAAAGCCTTACTTTCTTCAATTTACCCGCGCTCGCTCAGTTTCTACGTGGGACGCCTCGAGTCCATGATGACAGAAATGCCGTATGTGAAGATAGCTTTGTAACATGTGATTTCTTCTAAGAATTTGGCACTTTTCCCAACTATTGCACTGTTGACCTGCTTACTGCAGCTGCTGCCCGGTTCGGAGAGGAAAGATAAGAGTCGTTCTATTTCTGTTTGTTCAATGACTCGCTTCCGGCCACACAACAAATAAAATGAGGTTACTTGAGACGGAGCGAGGATTTTTATTTCTACTGCCAAACAGTTTATTTCTGATCGACGTTCTTCTGTTGCCAAATGTCACTCGAAGTGCTACAGTACACGTATCTTATGCCCCCCCCCCCCACACACACACTATGTTTCCGCACTCCATTTATCGCGCACTCCCTTGTGTGCGTATACTCTCCACAGCACCTTGTTGCGATGATTCTACAATAAGAAATTACAATTTTTCGCCGTTTCATCACTCAGACAGAATCCCCTCCCATCTTAAATGTGATGGAGAGAGAGATTCCTGGAGGGGGGGAGGGGGGGGCTGTGGTTTGGAATACGAGAATCGGGATGTATTCTGGACCGCATTGCTGTGTGGTCCAGAATATTGCGGAGAATTAAAAATGCTCGGCGTAAATAAAATATGCTAAGAACAATTCCGGAAAATAAAAGCGAAAAGAAAATGGTTGGAGGAGATTAATTTCACCGCAGGGGAGTGGGAATCAAATTGTCAAGAAAGACGACACGAAAGTCTTCTGGGTTTATACGTTTGATGAGGGTGGTTATCATTAAATTTGCATTCCGCTGATGGGATGTTCGGGACTGTGCTGGTGTCGGGATGACGGAACGAAGAAAACGAAAATGCAGGAATAATGGAGGAAAAGAAGATCGAGGATTACAACGGTAGAGGTTGTTGCTTCTTGCATCAAGACCCTTCTTCCGTGGTTAATTATAATTCTTCTGCTTCCCTCTCTCTATTTCGCTACCGAAAACTTAATTCTCGCAACGATAATTCTCAAAGGTTTTATTCGATGCAAACTCGTGTTTAATAACGCACCAAGTGGAAAGGGGTTTGTTTATTAATAAACAGTCTGAAGAATCAAATCTTAAAATCGTGACGCGCTTTCAATGACTCCTTGTAGGAAATTTCGTTTCTTTTTTGCTTTTCTCAATTTTATAGAAAGCTTCAAGTTCAAAATTAGAAGATTCCGTAATGTAACCGGAACCTATGGACTGTTTGGTTGAAGAACTATCTTCAACCAAGCAGTCCATAGCACTTAAAAATCGAAGTTTCTCAAATGGAATGATAAGATAACGAATTTGAATTTTCCTCTGAAATTCTTGAAGTAAAAAAAAAAAGGATTGAATAAAATTTTTCCGGAAGCGTGGCTACCGAAATTCTCGCTGGGGATTTCATTAAAGAGAAAAGAGAAAAATTGTTTTATTTTTAATACGAACCCTACACACGAGAGGTAGCCCATCTTTTCCAACCGCTTCAGACTCCGATAAGCAAGGTGGTGGTCTCAGATTGGATGATAACATTCAGTACACTAAACAAATCCACAGTATTTTATTCTCCGATTGCTAAAGGCGGAACTCTTTGCTTTAATTCTTTGGAAATTAGTAAGTTACCAGTGTAAAAACGGCTGTCTCCTACTCACAATCCACATTCAATCTGTTCTATCACCAATCGTAGTGCTTTAGTTCCAGCAAAATATCAAAATTACTTGCACCAAAGAGCAAATAACTGTAGTAACAGAACGTGCCAAGAAGTCACACTAAGGTGTCAGAACTTGCCAAGGTGTATTATTAAAATCGTTATCTTGACAGTTTCATAGTTTTTACATGTTAGGCTTAACAGCTTCTGTGTCAAATGCGCGCATCTGAGCTTTTGTAGAGACATCATGAATGCTTCTAGGTAGTATTTCAATAATAGGAAGGGGGCAAATGTTGTCTGGTTGACGCATGTAAATTACGTGTATATTCTCTGAGTGATTTGTGATTTTGGATGATGAAAAACCCGTCCTCCACAATGTGCTGTTCTATTCTGCCATCGATCCTGGTGAGGTCGTTCTGGCAAAAATCCGTATGGGACCAACTTGCTCACCTCCGTTCTAAAAGCCCACATCAAAGTTCCCTTAAAAAGAATTCAAAGCCATGGCTTTCTAATCAAATGACATGTTCCTTACTTACTAAGCTGAAGAGGCTTTTATACTCTCTCATTAATTCGATCTATTTTAAACTCGTTTGAGTAATGTAATAACATTAAGACGCACCTCTCCGATATATAACCCCCATCAGTCCCTGTCCCCGATGTAGCTTCTCTGCTGCAGGCAGAGATATTCGCTGACAGATAAATGCGCGAATTAGAAAGTGATCGCAGATGCTGCGGTTTTCTATCTGACGTCATTAAAGGGATTCCGTTATTTATGCTTACATCGATGGCAGCACTGCGAAGTAAGTCCATTAGCGGCATTACGTTAAAAACATCCGGCGTAATCTTCTTAGACGAACTAACGTCGCCCTTTTAGAGGCTTTCGGTGGTCCTCGGTGAATATTAGCGCGTGCATCTGTGGAAAAACTTCTTCACATGACCAGTACTTTCGGGAGATAAATTATTCATGAGATCCTTCACGTGTGTGTGCTCAATAGCTAATGCGTTTCTTTAGCAGCCTCTCTGCGGAGGGCAAATTGATGCAGTTAACATCTTTGTTGAAATGACTTCATCCAGATTACTTCCTTCTGCGATCATTTAATCACCTTTTGTTCGAATTTCTTTTCCGAATTTGTTCCATTCGCCAAGGACTTATTCGATGTCTATTTAACGCACTTTCTGTCATGTCGATTCAATTAAACTCGCCTCTGTCGGTTGACGTTCAGTTATCTACGGCGCTCTGAGCCACGATGTAGCAGCATACGTAGCGTCTCTGAAGCGCTCAGTAAATATATTTACGGGTGGATTCTATGAAATAAAATGCTCGCACACACACATCCAAAATATACAAACCCAGTCACCCTGGTTAATGGTCCAAATCACCATTCGCACATGACCGATTGCAATGCAAGTATTGCTTGTAAAAAATATGTCGACAGCAGATCACTTTTATCCGCATATTCCAAAAGAAATCTACGGCTAGTCCCTAGGTTTCAAATGATGGTGGAGGAAGAGCTGGGTCTCAGGGTTCTTTGGAGTGAATGAAATGCATCATCATCATCATGGCTTCCCCGACTACTCATCATTTTTCGGTTTCAAATGATTAGTCGGATTATTTTCATCCAACCTTATGATTTAAGACCGAACCGTTTTCCGAATGTACTCCTCTGCAGTAACAACTATGATGGTGCACAACGCGAGATCAATATTTTTTGTTAGTAGCTGTGAAACATTGAATAAAAAAATTAACATTCTACTTTCTCCATCTTTTAGGGATAAATGATACTCCACAGCTTCTAAGCTATGATGTAAATGTGTTTTATATCATATTATAATATCATATAAAGTCCAGATTTTTCGGAAGAGAAAACCTTTCGCCTCCCGGTGAGATTGGCGAACTTTCTACTAGTAGTGTGATAAATACGCGGATACAATTGATGGATTTAATAGAGTGCTATGAACCAACGGAACCGCTTGGATGATTACTCATCTCTAATTTCATCGGAAAATAAAAGACTTTTCGAAACTGAAAATTCCTCCTGTTTCCTCCCCTTTAGCCAGTTCAATAGTTTTTATCATGATGGGAAAATAACATTTCTCTCTCTCTCTCTCTCTCTCTCTCTCTCTCTCTCTCTCTCTCTCTCTCTCTCTCTCTCTCTCTCTCTTGTTCTGTGTACGTTCAATAATAGATCGAACTATGATAAGCGGAGAGCTGCTTCAAGCCATTTTAATTTCCTTCAATCCACACATGCAAGAAGAGAAGAATGAATTAAAATGGATGATGTCGCTGCTTTATCAGACCTAATGATTCTGATGTTCCAAACATTTTTATGAAAAAACAAATGCACAACCCTGCATCAAATTGTGAAACAAATTACTTCGAAACATGACATTCATTGTCCGAAAAATAAGCAGGAAAAAACATAAAACGATTTACCAGAATAATTTAGAAACGTTTCTCCAACTGGAAAAAAAAAAAAAAAAAAAAACATTTAACAGAGCACACCAGTGACACATCGTTTAAGTCTTTCCGCACCCAACGAATCTGTGTCAAAGCAAGGGGGGGGGGGGGCGAACTGTGATTCATATTCCGTAAGCTCATAGCGTCACAAAACGTCACTTCGCTCATTTCAGAAAAAGAACTCTGCTTTTCTTTTTAATATAAACGCTTTTTATTATTTATTTTACTATTTTTATTAAAATAGTAATAGATAACAAGATCTTATAACAGGTGAATTCATTTAACTACCTAGGATGTATGATCACATATGAAAATGAAAAAGATATAAACGTAAAAATTGCAAAATATTTAAAAATAGCAGGTGTAATTAACTGTATATTTAAACCAAACCTAGTTCAAAAACAAACCAGGCTAAAAGTATACAATACATTAGCCTTACCGGTCTTAATGTATGGAAGCGAAATCTGGACAATAAAACAAAAAGACAAACGAAAATTAACAACAGCAGAAATGAAGTTTATGAGAAAAACTGCTAAGTATACCCTATTTGATCACAAAAGAAACGAAGATATTATGAAAGAATTAAACCAAGAACCAGTAATAGAAAAAATTAAAAAATATAAACATAAATGGATGGAACGCGTTCAAAGAATGAAAACAGAAAGATTACCAAAACAAGCCTTAAAGTACAAGCCATTAGGAAAAAGAAAACCAGGACGTCCTCTTAAACGATTCAACGATGACTTCTAAGGCCGGATCAGGCCATGCTAGACCTAAATCCTTGATACGCATGATGATGATGACGATGATAAACGCTTTTTAATATAATTGCTGAAGTAATAGTGAGTATCTATAAATGAGTTACTCTTAGTGAGTAACTTGAAACATTTGCATGGCACGTTTGCTAGCGCAATGATCCATGCCTTTCATATAGTGATATGTAGGTAGACTTGCTTCCTCGTACTTTCTTTCATGCTTAGAAATGCAGCATTCTTCTCTTTCTCCAACAAATTATTTACGTGAAAAAACCAACCCACTAATTTTGTTGAAAATTTGAAAACTCCCATTCTTTACAAAGCCTAAAATATTTCCTATTACAAGTGAAAATGTTTTCTGGTAAAATATATTCTTGTCGTAGTTGTTGATACGTCCATGTAACGTTTAATAGTTGTGTTTGTGCTAGATGAACTTCATTTTATGATGTGACCCCTTACTATTCAACGCGGGAGGAGGCAGCTCTACGATCTCATGGCATTTCTGGGTGGACTAACAACACAAAGTTTGTAAATTTCTTCTCGCGGGTTCATTTTGGTTAACGGAGTAGAACAAAAAATCTATTTTTAAATCCGTCCGAAACTTAAAAGCGTGGACCAGAAACGATGTCGACTGAGTTTACATGGTTTATTGTACAAAATTGTATATCAAATTATTGGAAAAAGCGATTTCCTGATAATTCTTGATTTTTAAGTAAAAGGAAATGAAACACTACTCCCTTCTTACGGATCCGAACTTGAGCCTATGGGGGCTTCTGTTTCTACTACATGCAATTTCCACTCAATATTTCCAGGCAGTTTACCCTCGAATACAAAAGAATTTGGGACATACAGGTTTTCTCTTTTTGTTCCTCTTTTAGAATTATTTTTTATGGTAATCTCTCCTTTTATTTTTACATCTTCCATACGTTTTTCTTTATCCTCATCTCCATCTTGTCTTGATTACAGCAAATTTTCATCCTCAGCATTTCCTTAAATATACTACTGGAAATTCAAAGGTTGTCGACTGACAGCCTTTGAATTTCTTTCGTTTTCTTTTCATGTTTCGTTTTCCTTCTCAATTTTCCATCCATTCACCCATTGTGAAAACAGAAATATTTTATTGCTCAAAAATTTTGTGATCAGCAAATTAGAGCTAATTATTTATTGATAGTTTTTTCCGAACTTAACTTTTCATAAAAACCTGTCTTAAATTTAGCGCTTTAGTTTAGAGTTCAGGATAGATAGAGAGAGATATTTTTTCTGAATAACTTTCTTAGAAGCAACTAAATATATCAAAAGATGACAGCCAAGGCTTTAAGGATCTTGCATTCGTTCAATGATCGCGAACGATGTCAATCAGTTTCATAAGAAACGTTAAAGAGAAGTTAGCAGTTGCATTTTATGTTTCGTCAGAGATATGCATTTCCAAGGCAACAAAAATGTGCACTACTCTCTACCAAGACGCGACACAAAAAAATCTCTAGGTAAGAACACGTGATTAGAGATAAAAAGTCAGGCAACCTCCCGCATATTGACCTACTTTACTGGGTGGAAGTTTAATGAAAGCTGAACATTAAATCTTGTACACATTTGGACTTTTCTTGTAGAAAGAGCGCAACTTTATGTAGAGAACGCATAGCAAATATGCTAATTAGAAGTGCAGCAAATGCACACCAATTAGAAGTGTTTCCTGTTGAGAATCGCTAAAAAGAGAGTGAGAGAGAGAGAGAGAGAGTAAATTATTTAGTGTGTATTTCTGTCTCAGTTGTAATTAAATGCACTTTGATTTTCGCATGACTGGCGGCTTCATCCTTTCTAAATTACCAAGTGATGTATCTCCATAACAGCTGAAACTTTCGATTAAAAGAACGTCTTCCAAGCCGCTCTGAGACACATTACAATCAGATATCTTTGTGTTGTATAAGTAAATATGATAGGCGATGAAAATGAGGTTTTCATTATATTCAAAGCACAGGTAAAAACTCGCTCAGTTGAGCCTGATTAAGTGCACAGGAGCTCCTTGCTTTTCCACAGCTTTATAGATTTCCACGTCAGCGATGATCCGACAAACAGAAAACACTGCCTAGGTAAAAGGAAACTTACGCGGAAGATATATATTAGACGAAAAAGAGTGTTCTTTCCTACTATGCTTCATGTTGTAGTAGATCAGTCTAGAACAGTATGATTCCAGTTGGATTATTTTACTGCAAAGATCCAAGTTTAAATCTCATCTGAAAGATGGAAAGTAGGAGTAATGAAAATAATAAAAAAATATTATTTACGTGATATATGCATATCACGTGAATAATAATGATACATTCAAACCGGAAACCTATCAAAACTATTTCAAGCCTTCAATAAGTAGGATGATGACTACATAACGAAATCAATCAATGTCTAAAAATGTTCAGTAGTATGACCGTAGTTGGAATTCGTACCCACCTCTCGGTCAAAGAGCGAAGACATACTTTATTATCCCTTGGTCAACCGGCTGAAAAATCTAGTACTCTCTTAAACATTATAAATGCGACCCCAACAAATGGTCTCATCCTAAAGAATATTAGTGTTTGGCTTGCATAAATATTCGACCTCACCAGGTAAGAATAAATGGACACCGCTCTTCAGTAACAAGCACGTTATCGCTGTATTTGTTACCCCCTTTTTAACATTACGTGACTTTCTGTGCAATTTTTGTGCCTTGAAAATGCGAACTTCGAATGTAGAAGCTGTTAATTTATCAAATTAATTTGGTTACAATGTACGGAGTATTTGGTTACAATGTACGGAGTATTTGCTATTTTCAGAAATCGGATAGAGCGAGGCATCTATACCGCTACGCCAGTTACAAAAAGCCATGAATCTCTACATATAATATAATAATAATAATAATAAAAAAACCTTGAAAAAACTCATTTTGAAGTTCTAAAATTTGTGATGATCACCTTCCCTTTCAAGTATATTTAAGTTTTATCATTTAATGCCCCTTAACCTCCATTTATTTTGGGTTTACCTTAAATCTGTATAAGGGCTAATTTAATCAAGTGTTTGCTAATTGTTAGCAGAATATATTTGATATCGCTTACACGTGTCTCTGAGCAGAAGGTTCAAAGAATAATAAGAGGACGAAGGACATAAAATAATAAGAATATGAATATTTTATGCTTTTTTATTAATCCCACATATGAAGAACGAATATTGTGAGTGGCGTTTCACACATATTCTTTTCAACGTTCGAGATCTGCGGGTTTTTTTTTTTTTTTTTTTCATTTTCTGCATTGGACGATTACTTTGTGAAAGTATTTTAAGACATATTAATCGAAAACCACAAATAACTGCTATATTCAACATCTGTGCATGGAGATCAGTAAGGATGCTAGACGTGTACGCTTCTTTGGTAGCTTGAAGACATTATATTGATCTGATTCAGGTTGTATTGTTCTGTTATCACGAAACATCTTCGTGATAACAAAGCACGACTGGCGTTTAAGACGAAAAATTGTCTTAAGTTTGAAGATGATGACGGACGACTGCAATTCAGTAGTTCTCAGGATGTGTTCACAATGCGTGAGGAAATTTTTTTTTTCATTGTTATCTCTCAAGTAAGTTACACACATGTACTAAATTTTATTATTACAATTAATATCATTATAATTTGCAAAATTTGCCATTAATAGAAGATAATAATTCGCATATTATTTTCATAAGGATAATTGCACGAACTCATTTGCAGTTAATACGTCACAATTACACAAGGTAAATAATATTATTACCAGTTGCAGATCATATATTTTGTTAATAATACTTTTATTATCATCATAATATATACCAAGTATTTTCAATTATACTTTAAAATATTACTTTTATGTTTCATGTTTACAACAAAGATTTAGTAAAAAGTTATAATTGAATTTCAAATATAAAAATAACGCAATGCATTTTTCTAAACATATTTACTCTATTGAGTTTACAGTGCAATATTTACAATAAGTGAAATATTTTCATTTTACTAATATTCCATCTGGGTATTGTAATTGCATGCATGGTCGAAGCTTGTATTAAGCTTATCCCAGGATAAATTGATCACGTGTATATCAGTTGTATCAGTTGTATATTGTACATCAGTTTGTTGCAGTGTTGGCAACAGTTCGATACGCACGTATCACTGCAGCAGCTTGAGAAACACACACGCGATGCATTGGAAATAATGATACATCACTGAAATGGGAAGCCTGAGTTCGTAGGATGCTTTACATTCCGTCTGCTGATTAAGCAAAGCGTGTATTTCTTTCTCACTGAGTAACTGTAAGAATCTTCTCGGAGTAATGCACTTTGCAAAGTTTCTCTTTCCAAATGGCAGTTTTTTTTTATCATTTGTTATGTGGTCCCCACCCACGAAAGGCTTTCATAAAACCTATAATACATTCGCATCGTGGGTGGGTTTAAGGATTTTTTATTGATTATATATAGTTCATCTGACACCTAAACATATCTCGGATATAAAAGTTCCGACTGGATTTTCAGTGATGATTGTTGTATTTATATGTAATGTAGTTAGTTGTCTGAGGCCTTGTTGTTGAGCACGTGTTTCTGGCTATTCTGCAGTTTGCAGGAAAGTAATGCATTAGCAGCACTGTGTAGTGGCTTAGCTGTTTAGGTGATAATATTTTATGTGCTGTGATTGCAGAGCAAATAAATTCGACATCATCCCTTTGTTCCCAGAAGATCAGCTTTATCATTTTATGCTGCAAGGATATTAATCTGTTTATTCTATTATCTGTATAGAATGCGTCAGTTATAGCATATTGTAATGTTTTCAATAATGCCTTTTATTTACGTGCTTTTACTATATGTATGCGGAAGCTAAATCTTTCAGAATATATAGCAGGGGAGGCCAAGTTCTTCGGTAATAAGAGTCACATATGATACTTTTAATACATTTTCGAATGTTCAAGAGCCGCAGAAAATATTATTTTAAAATTATATTTATAAATAATAAAAATACAACTATACATGTATATTAGTCCTACCCACCAAAGAAGAATATGTTTAATCTCTACTCGTTGAAGGCTTTGATTGAGTCTTCATTTGTACCGTCAAGAGTTTAAAATCTGACTGGTAGGATGTCAAAGCTGGCTGTTCTAAGAAGCTCAGTGAGATGACTTAATGAGAATAGCACGATGTTCAGACTATTGACAAATTCCATTGCAGAGAAGAGAGATTCACAGCAGCAAGTTGTCCGAAAAACAGAAAATAGTCGGAAGCCAGTTTTCTGAAGATTGGGATACTTTGCTTCTGGGATTTTTTTCCAAACGTTCAGTTACAGATGAGCTTATAATTATGTAAAATTCAAACCCATGATTCAGGAGGAAATTCAGATGCAAACGTTTTATGATTATATTCATGGTGGCGATTTAAATTACTGGCTTTAAAGTGGCTGATGGTTGTGTGACAGATAAGACACTGAGCCTTTTCACCTTTAACAATAAAAGTAAAACCGTCCTCCCATCGTTTGGTTAAACACCCTCTTTCCTTGTTCGCATTTCCTGTTTATACTTCTTCTGTTGCTGAGACATTTTAAACAAGGGTATTTACAACTTTTACTAAAATCAATCTTAAGTATTTAGTAATCAGAAAAGTACTTATCTGCACTACGCTACACTAGTTATGTTCCGCTACCATCACAAGCGCATAACTTGTGTGCACTGTATGAAGAGTGATGACGCAAAGTCCAGGCAACGGAGGAGGTGGGTAATGCAGTGATCATAGTAGTCACTTTTGGAACTAATTTTGGCGGGAGCGACACAGTCCATAAAATGTCGAAACACTTTTTACCAACCAAATACGATAATAAAATCCACGTTAACAACCCTTTTTGATTGGTACCATTTAAAAGTAAAAATTTAAAGTTTCAAAATATCTGTTTTTTACTTATCTTTAAAGAATACGAAAGTTGACGAAATAAAATATTCTATTATTGGTACACACTATACTACTATAGATTATTAATATAAACGTTTGGGGGAATTGGCAATATTGTCTCGGAAGCCGCACAGAATAGCTGAGGAGCAGCAGTTTGCCTGCCTAGGGTATGTAGTTTCCCTAGAATTATCCAGAATTTACTTTGTAGGTGTTTACTTTGCTACTAAATTTCATATTTACGTCAAGGTATCGTATTGGTCCAACGTGTATAATGGCGTTAGTTTTCATGATGGATGTTCCATGTTATAGGAGGGCGAATTTGGATTTTTATGCACTTACGTTTGTCAACTAGCTGGATGGCTGAGTGGATTTCTGATTATCATTAATTTTTTCTCGCCAGATAGTTTAAGGGGCCAGTAAGTGAATAGTTTATATCATGTGTCAATAATAATAATAATAATAATAATAATAATAATAATAATAATATAATAATAATAATAATAATAACAGATCCATCACCGGTACTCGCTCTTAACCCTCCTTCAGCAAAATGGTTCAGAGGATGTTCGTCTTCCAGATTGAGCACGTTCTGTTTCTAGATCTTTTACTGGCGAAATATTAATAGAAGGATTGAATGTTGTGAATTAAGAATAAAGGAAAACACACTCACAATCGTCATTGCTAATGTTAAAGCAAAAGCAAATAAGTTGGCGTTTTCTACGGGTAACAATGAAAAGAAGCGGTAGCAGAGTTCAACAAAACGAGCATCCACCCGCTTTGATAAGAATCCAGAAAGCCTAATTCGTTATGAACTTAATTAAATTCATGCCTAACTTTTTACTTTCTTAATTACATCTTTAATTTATTTTATTTAATTTGTACTTGTACTTAATTATTTAATTTTTTATGAGTAGTAAACCTTTCCAGAAAAATCAGCTTTTGAGCATCACCGAAACTGGTCAGTGAGCCCAAGCACAACCTCGTTTCCATCTGAAGTGTGACTTCACATCCGTCTTAGTCCACAACAAACAAAAGGAACTATTTTCTTCTATAGGAAAATATACTAAGAGATGGAACAAACTCCACTTGGCTGATTGAACGAACCCTTAAAGGAAATCCGACGAATCCCTTACGGTTATTCGGCGATCTCTGAAATGATTTTGGGTTTAAGCAATCCCAAGTTTTATTTTCCTTTCTGAAATAACACTCTCAGTTTCCAAATGATGATTTTAACACCTCAAAAGCATTTTTATGACGAACACTCTTCCCGGCGAGTGTTTTGAATTCCGTCGACTCATGCATATAACGTGAAGTGCATGTTAAGCTTCTTAAGGAAAAATGGGCGAAGCAGTTCAAGAAATCAATAGGCGGAGAGCCCGTTCGACCCTCGTAATGGAAGTAACAATAAAACCGATTATGGAAAAAGGCAAAATAGCATAACCGAAATAACAAGGAAAATGTAATCTTCGCGATGCCCAGGAAACTCCTGTTAAATTTCGTCATTAATGCTCGGCACACAAGCAATCAATAATTTAATCCGACTGGATACAAGAAGAATGGAGAATTAATAGCAAAGTAATAACACGTTTATCGCATTAGAAGAGGAAGAAACACATCTTGTTAAAGCTTGAATTTGTAGGCGAAATTTCAAAAAAAAAAATGAAAGGAAAAGAAAAGAAGAAGAAAAAGTAAGTTTTTCATCACTTTATTTTCTAAAATATTTTAACGCATAAAGATGAGGAGAAGCAATCAGAATATCTGTATGGAAATTAAAAAAGTTGTTGTTCCCTTTCTGCAGGCTTGTCATCTGAAACTCGGATTTTTTTATCCTTAAAACATACAGATTGGCCATAAGAACACACGCAATTTATAGGCCTAATTTACTGCTCCTCATAAGTCTTCCATGCCTTGGTCAAAATTCCAAACATTTTCCCACGTCCGTCACGACCCATTTTTTCAACCTTCTATGCATGATGTTGAGCATTTAAAAACAATTTTCTTTTTTATTACTCACGGCAACAATTTGTGTTAAATGCTTAATTACAAGTCTCTTAAAAATAAGCACTTAACTTATTGCCATAGGACATTTTTGCACGTGACTGAAGCCCTCCGCACTCTTACTTCGCGCACGCTAGCAAGTTCCCATCTCGTTCGCCTCAGCCAAGTAACTTGCTGATGACTTTTCAACTGAAGGTGAGTCAATCTGTTGATATTATGTGGTCTGGAGGCAGCAAGGTTTTTTATTAACAGGAAAATGAGTTTTACTACCGCAAACCAAAACACACTTTAGCCAGATTACTCCGGCATTGACAATCATCGGAGTATTCAGACACAATTGGTGGCCTTATCGAAGCAACAATTTGCTTTTATGCGAAGCGAAATTCGTTAGCCAAGAAACACAGAGCAACACAGTCGGTGGAGGTTAGTACGAATTTAGAAAAGAGTTGCTTGCATGCGTGCCCGATTTTCTGGAATTTCAAGCAAATGCGTACCGCCGATTTCGCACAATTCTAAAGAGACCTATTTCCTTTTTGCTGCTTTCAAAAAAAAAAAAGATCGCTTCCGTAGACGATACGCGAACTGCTCTTGACCCATCAGTCCATTACTCGACAAGGTCATCCACGACAAATGCCGTGCTGAGCGTTTGTTCTCTGAAAGCCGCGACATCTGCTACCCAACGCCGATTACCCTCTTACAATCCTCGCGCCACTTCCTTAGTTCACGCTCGGATTAATTAGCCGAGGTAGTTTGCTATTTACCTGCCGTCACCACGAGCAATTACTTGCTCATTCATCTCTCTCCGCACAGACGAGGTCAAATGATCGGTGACATCTCCGTAATTGCTTTGCTTTTCGTGGTGATCGCATGACCTGCCTTACTCTTCTCTAAATCGACTCTTTAGCGAACATGAGGGACATTCCGAAGTTCACGCTCTACCTACGCGAGATGCTTTCGCTAAGCCGTTTAATTACTCCCGGCATTTCGCGAAGCACATCAATATCCGAGACGTTGCTATTGGTGACAGAATTCGGTGCATCTTCAGACGTCGAACGCATGACGTCGTCCTTCTGCTGGACGGACTAATGTCGCTTAATGCTTCTCTCTCTGCTCAGAAAGCTTGCTCAGGAAGCTTAAACCTAACTGTTCAAGTGTAGTAGGCTGCTAAAGTGTTCGTCGGCAATGTCATCAGCGCTTTGTCCTTATCTAAATCTCCCCTGGAATTTCTCACGACTTGTCCATCCTCAGGCTCAATTACCTCTCAGAAGCAGGCCGATCGTTTCGGATTTCCTTGTCGTGTTCATATGAAGTTGTAATTATCTATGCCAATTAAAAGCCCGATTTTAATGTCACGGAGGTGTGGGATTGTACGGCATGCCAACTGGATGCATGGATATGCTTTAATTTGAGGACAGCGTAAACATTAAGAGATTTCAGAATTCTTCCTTTGAGTTGGAGAACTACGTGCTCATTACTGCTACATTAATATGCAGCATCACGCGATGATTGATAATGCACTCGAGTGGTCTGTTCAATAAGATGTTTAGAGTGCTCAGAAGAGATTTGTTTCGGTCGTCGCTGAACTAAAATGAAGATTTGTAAAGATACCAATTACATTGAAATAGATTAATTTTCTAGCATTAGAGATCTACAACAGTTCGGAAAGCTCATGAGGCTGTAAACTCTGGGAATGTTAGTTTTTATCACGAAGAGTTGCTCATATTTTAATAGCCACGGTGGGCAAAGACGTAGATTAAAAGGAAGCCTTGCTTTAGGAACCTAACATGGAACTCTTTAAGCCTCTTCAAACAAGAACAGACGTTTCCTCACAATTAAGTTCACGTGTTTCGGCTTCGAGACCATTCACACTTCCTGCTCTTCTGATATTTACACACTGCGAACAGTACTGCGCTGGGGTTATTTGTGTGTGTTTGTTCGAATGGTGGTCCAACTCTAACTCAGCTCAGCTGAAGAGGTTCGTCGCTTCCTAGAAGGAATTCCAACCCAGGTGTTTCCACCAATTGGTGGAAAGACCTCGGTTATCGCGTTTACTTGGAAGATCCAACTAAGCTAACAGCATGAAGAATGCTGCTCAGAACAACGACTGAGATCGATCGTATGAGGAAGAAGGAGGATGAAAAGTTGGTTCTGTAAGTTTGAAGCCCTGGGGGAGACCACACTCCTACCAAGCGCGTCCCTCGGGTGGCGGATGGGGACAACCCAAACGGGTTGCTCTGAATAAAGAATAAAGATCCGTGGACCAAAGGATGTAACAGAGGCATGGCAAGTCGGCTACATTATTATGCCAGTAACTTCCATGAACCGGAGGAAAGCTACAAACAAAGAAAATGCTACTGTGTGCGGGACTGCTGACGTGCCTACTCTAAGACCACATAGAGTAGGTGAGAAATCAGTGATGTGGTGTGTTCAGCAAAAGATGTGAAGCACGTAGCCACACTCAACATAAGATCATTATACCGACCTGGATAATTGCAATTAGTCCAGGAAAATGTAAAAAGACTGAAATGGAATATCTTAGGTTGATCAGAGACACATTGGTGCGGAGAAGGATTTATGGATTGACAAGAAGGAAGACTATACATCTCAGGATGAAAAGATAGCATGCACAGAGAAGGGGTTGCATTATTAATCGAGAAGAAACTTATACACTCATTAATTGAAATAAAACCAGTGTCTTCCAGAATAATCACATCCAAATTTCAAGCAGAACAAAAAAGGTCAAACAATTAAAATAACCCAAATATATACACGAGACAGTAACCATTTAGAGGAAGAAATACAACAGGAAATAGATAGATCAAAAAACAGAGGGCTCGTGATAGTGATGGGAGATTTTAACGCTACAATAGGACAGTTTGTAGCAAACAAGGTATAATGGGACAATTCGGATATAATAACGACAGAGGAGAACAATTACTACACTTCTGCAAAGCAAAATGATTTAATGATTGCAAACACATTGTTTTATCAACGTCCTAATAATAAATATACATGGACATCACCATATGGTAATATAAAGAACTGCATAGAATATATTGTCATACACAATGGAAAAGATCAGCAAATAATGTGCGAACATTAAGCAATTTCGCTTTTGACAGTTACCATGAAATATTAACTGCCAAAGTGAAAAAACAAATTAACAGGAAAAATATTATCAGTAAAGAAGAAAGATTCAATAAATCAAAACTAAAAGACATTTCGATCAGGATTCGAATGTTAGAACAGATGTGCCTGAGATCAAACCCTCCATCTCTCAGAACATATGGGAAGAAGGAAAAGAAACAGTGTTGTCAATTGCAAAAGATATTCTAGGTAACAAACTCAAAATAAACAAACCCAAGAAATGGATAACCCAACCGAGAAGTGGATAACCCAAGAAATCCCAGCTACAATAGAAGAAAAAAGAGAGCCATGATACTTGTAAACCAACAAAACAATGAAGATAATAGAGAAAAATACAGAACACTAAAAAATAAAGTTGATAACCTGTGCAAAAAGCCAACGAAAAATGGTTAGAAGAAAAAGCTAAGAAATGCCAAGAAGCATACCAACAAAACTGCCTAAATATTCAGCAAATGCAGTAACAATGATGAACAACAAGATGACTGAAACCGGGGATATTGAAGAGATCTGATCGAACCATTTTAAGATTATTTTTCATCAAGGAAATAAAACTACAGTGGCAACAACGGAAGAAAATAAAAATCACCCAAGAATTTTAACACATTCATTGCCAATCACGCGATATCGCGCGATGCGAGTTCTCACCAAACGGCAGATCACGTGTTATCGCGTTGACGTCGCTAACTAAATAAAAAAATGAAAAAAATTTGGCCACACGAAATTCCAATTTTCAGCTTGGCAATGAAAGTGTTAAAAGAAGAAGTTAGATACGCAAAAAAATAAATGAAAAAAATAAGGCACCAGACATTGATACTATCCCTACAGAACTGCGGTCATATGGAGATTGCACATCAATAGAATATTTAACAACCCTATTCAATAAAATACTAGAAACAGGAGAGATTCCAAATGACTCGAGAACTGGAAAGATCATCCCAATATACAAGAAAGGAGACAAAAGGGATTGCAGAAACTACAAACCAATCAAACTGCTCTCCCACACCAACAAAATATTCGTAAGAATTATACAAAAGAGACTAAAAAGCACCTGTGAAGAACTGATAGACGCTAAACAAGCTGGATTTCGAGAAAGCTATTCAACAACAGACCAGATTTTCACATTGCAGCAACTAGCAGAGCTCAGCTGGGAAGACCATAAATAACTATATTGTTGTTTTGTGGACTTCAAACAAGCTTTTCATAGCATCAATAGAGAAATTCTTCTTAAAATGTTACCAGAAAAAGCAATAGATAAATATTTAATACAGTTTCTGATAAAATATTACTCTAAGACAAATGCAATAATTAAAAAGAACACACTCACAACAGAACCAATAGAGATCCAAAAAGTAGTAATGTAAAGATGCCCATTATCCCCATGCCTATTCAACATATATCTAGAAGTTGTAAAGAAGGCAATAGACAATGAGCCTGGAATCAATGCAATGGTTTAAACATAAATAATATCAAATATACGGATGATCTCGAAATTTTTGCAGGAACCACATACAGGGTGTTCGGGATAAATTTGACAATTTCGTAAGGGAAAAGAAAATCTTCTTTGTATCTATTAAATTTAATGAATTGACAAAAAAACATTACAGGCAGAGTTAATTACAATACTATCAACAAGATTTACTCAAAATAACCACCATTAGCATCGATCACAGCTTCAATTCTGCTTCGGAACCTCGAACAAGCTGATGCTACAGTCTCCCTGGGAAGGGCCGCAAAAACTGTTTTAATTTTATCCATTAACTGGGCTTTTGTATTACTGGAAGTGCGATTGGTGTCTTTTTCAACTGCGCCCCATACAAAATAATCCATGGGGTTAAGGTCTGGGGAGTTTGGAGGCCAAACATTTGGACTGGTGAAGTCGTAGAAATTTTCAGACAACCATTTTTGACTTTTCCCAGAGGTGTGGCAAGGGGCCGAATCCTGCTGCCATACATACGGCCTACCATTGGCTACCCTTGTTATCCAGGGCTTGACTACAGTTAGCAACTCCACGAACAAAGCCCGAATTCCAATGCCAGGGTTCTTCAACACCTGTTCCTGCAGATTTGCGAGGAATTCTGCTGTACGAACGCAATCAGATCGTCTGCTAGGGATCTTTCTTCTTGCTACATCCTCGTAGTCACCATTGCAAGTCTCTAGTTCATGCCTGATTGTTTTTACTGTATTCAGGGAGCATTGGGCAGCAGTCGTAATATCCTTATTTTGATGGCGGGCACGAATCATCATGATACAAGTTATTCTCTTCCATGATTCAGGTGGGTTCCAGCTATCCATCCTTTCTGACATCTTGTATATGAATGAAGAAGGGTCCAAACTTTTAAATGAAGAGAAGTGTGTGTTAATACATGTAACTTACGGAAAAATATAATTAATTATAAATATGTCAAATTTATCCCGAACACCCTGTATGAACTACAAAGATTGAAAACAAGCTAAAGGAAACCCATAAAACATATTTCATGACAATAAATATACAAAAGACAAAAGTGATGAAAATAGGGAAGAACAGAACTACCATCTCAGCTACCCTAAATAGAACAAGCAGGCATCTTCATATATCTTGGATCAAAACTAACAGAAACAATAGATGAACTCAAAACAAGCAAACACAGAATAGCGATAGGATGGACCACCATGGGAAAATTACAGAAAATCTGGAAAACAAACAAGATATCTAATCAAGCCAAAATCAAGTTATATGAAGCAATAATTATACCAACAGTCATCTATGGAGCAGAAGAGTGGACAGTTAAGTAAAGAGAGGAGAACAAACTGCTGACATTTGAAATGAAATGCGTAAGAAAAATAAATGGAACAAGTTGGATAGAAAAGAAAACAAACAGCATAATCAGACAAGAATTATTGTATAAAAAGACAATAATAGAAAAATATAGAAAACAACAACAGAGATGGTTTGGCCACACTGTACGCATGAACGCAGACAGACTTCAAAACGTACTAATCAATACCATTCTAACTGAAAAAAGAAGACCTGGAAGACCAAGAATTACCTGGCTGAAATAAATAAAGAACATTTCAGGATATAGAACTTATAATGAATTTTTTTCGAAAAGCAAGGAACAGAGAAGATTCTGAAAGATCCTGCGCAATGGAAGGCTCAACACCTCTCAGACGGAAGAGAAGAGAAGAATATTTAATCTCAGTGGCTATTAACAGCTGGTCTTTTACATTCCTAGAGGAATTCAAGGGACTGGAGAGCATCGATACAAGTCTATGAGGGGAGGATTATTAAACAGATTGCCCTCATCTGGAGAGTATCAAACATTATCAGGGAGATTTTTGATACACTACTCCAAACGTGAGAATAATATTCTTAGATTGAGAAGATATGGAATTTGTATCGTGTTAGGAATTAAACAGAAGTAGCGTCATCGACAGAAAGAAGTCACTAATTTTTTGTACTAGAAAGAATTCATGTGAATATCAGTATTCCCGGTCCAAAAAAAAAAAAAAAAAAAAAGAAGAAGAAATCTCGTCCTCTTTGGAGATTAGGAAATTGATTAGGAAAAATTAGGAAGTTGAAACCTTCATTACGAGAAATAAGACAGGAGTCTGATTTGGCAGAATGAAATATTATAGTTTTGTCTTCATCCCTCTGGAGAATGACATCGTTATTTAAATTATTGATTATGGAAGATCTCAAAGGTTGGATCATTTTGGCACTGGACCGTTTTCCAGATAAAGATTTTGGGATGGACCGAATATAGGCTTGATTTCTTTGCTCTGCGTCAGCTTCGAGATGAGTGTCGCAACGTGCACATTTGGAAACAGGTGTGTTAGTATGTCAGTTATTAAAGATCTATAATGCTGATGTTTTTCTGACGAAAGATAAGAAGAGACACGCAGTTGTCCTGGTAAAGTGGAAGACGATTTATCTTATTTGTCTCTAAAAAAGGTGCAGAAAACGGTCTGCCTTATCTTTGGGTGATATTACAATGCTACCATCTGAAGTGAGATGGGTTTAAGGACAGACGATGCACTCAAATAACTTCAGTGAAGATTCAAAAAGCTTAAGTATAACAAACGTTTTCTGCATTTGATCCTTTGAAAGTCGATTGTTTAGTACTAGATATTGAGAGGTGCAATTTAGGTTAAATGCAAAGATTGGGGTTATGATGGAGCATCTGAAATATGGGAAGCAGGGAATGTAGGACCATATTGAAGAAATAATTATTTCAATTATTCAATGAGAACATGCATCCAGATCATTAAAGCAGATGAAGTAATCAGATGCTTGAAGGGAGGTGATGAAGTCATCTTACACTAGTATAATACAAAAAACACGAACACATCATTCAGTTCCTGTTATGTGATTACCAACAGTATATACTTCAGTATCATCTTTAGTATAAAATGATGTAAATGATCAAGTATTTTAAGTCATGAAATTACATCATACGCATTCTGCGCAGACTACAAACATAACAGATTACAACCGTTGCAAAATAAAATGACAAAACTGATATTCTGGGGAAAAATTATGCCACTCATGTGCCACTCACAAATTATGCCAATACAGTCTTGCTAAAACATTACTTCAGTCCAACCTACAGAGTAATGAGAGAAACCTAGGAACCCAAAAAGATATGAAACGGACGATACATAGATATTATAGCGAGAGGGAAAATTAGAGAAAAATTATGCAGGACAAAAGAAAGAAACATAACGAAGTTCTCTCAAACACCAGTACAAGGACACAAGCACCCAGCCATTCCTTCTGAGGTTCCAGCACGCAGTGGTTATCTGTCTGCGCGTGTACTCGCTACAGTATGCAAATCAGAAAAAAACTGTATCTGTGCACACACATATAAACAGGTAGATCGACTGGCTTGTCGTGTGCACTGAAACAAAACCACCGCCATCTCTTAACTTCCTAAGATAAGCTCATCACAAGCTTCGAGGAAACAGCAGAAACGCTACCTGTACAAACAAACAAAGAAAGAAAAAAATTCAGTGCAGCAGAGCACAAAAAACAATCACGAATATTTATAAAAAGCGAATGCTTCCAGTATTTTTATTGAACGGTAAATATAATAATAAAGGTTTAACTGTACATATTTAAAAAAGATAATTATTTATCCAAAATGAATGTTCTCAATAATTTGTATATAGAATTTTTGTGGTGACCAAAAACGTAATAGTAATGTTTTAATTACATATATGTAAATGTATTGTATAATAATGAACGTTATATATAACACATATTATTATTATTATTATCGTCATCATCAACGTGAGGGCATTTGTATCAGCTCAGATTGAATGACACAAAACCATTAATGAAAACGAAGTGAATGATTTTGTTTGCAATTTTAACTTTTTACGACTGGGAAACCTTTGAGGCTATTTATAATTATAATAATAATTATTATTATTTTAAAAAAATTGAAGTGTGAAAAACTGAAAATGGGAAGAAATTGCATTGTTGAAAAGTGGAAATGAGTAAATATTGCAATGCGAAAAAGTGTAATGAATCCATTCGGCATTCGCTGCTGCTAAAAAAAATGAATATCATTTGTGAAGTAAAATTAACTGAAAATATACATTGGAGTTCATGCATATGAATATACTATGAAAAAATATTTAGCTATGGATACCAAATGTTTAAGTGAACAGAAAATATTTTAATGGTATATATATAATTAATCCACACGCATTATGATAATTATATTATTGTGACGTAGTATTATGCACGTAATTTATGTCCATGTAGGTACTTGTATACACATATGCGCACATGTATACATTGTAAACAGTATGTAAGAACAATAAAAATTTTGATCCACTGAAAACAATTATTAATATCAGTTCATATCGAGCAGCACTGACGAAGCAATGCTTCAACCTTCCACAAAAACGCTGACATTTTTCGAATTTCAGTGGAATATCTGTTCACTTACATATCTTGGTAAAGTGCGTTCTTTTTTTTTACGACGTCGAAACAAATGAGGTGGTAATAATGTGATAAGAGGAGTCGTGCCACGGTCTTCTTTTAAATTTCATCTGTCCGCTTTTTTATTATCCGAAGACGGAAGATTAGCCATCAGCGGAAACTAAATGGACCATCGCTTAGCGTATTCCGTATTAGAGTTCTCTTCGTCAGTTCTTTCCGGGGCTCAGCAAGGCGCCCATAATATTGCAAACCAATCCAACCTCCTTCTTAAATGCCAATCTGTACGCATTTCTCCTGAGACAGAGGAAAAAAACATCGTTTTTATTCCCTGCGAATCTCAATCTTGTTCTCATTTCTCGAAACAAAAACAACAACAACAACAAAAGATCACTTTTGCATTTTCGGATATTGAAAACTTCGATTTCTTATCGTAGCACAAAAACCACATACACGACTTTATACCGAGGTAAATAAAGGTTGCCTTAGTTTTTCATCTGACTGTGCGCAAAACGCTGCGTATGCAGTTCAAAGGTCATCATCGATATTGACAGAGACAGGGAAGCTGTTTGGTATTTATCATTTATCATGATACTCAGCGATGCGTGTTTAGTTTATTTTGTAAATAAATTAAATGCGCCATTGGGGACAGCGCAGCATAGAATACACCGCACGGTAAAACAGATCTTTTATCTATGCGTTGTCCTTAACATTGTCCTTCACAGGTAACACTTTCTTCAAGTCTTAACTGTGCCGCATTTTTTAATCTCAACATAATTTTCTAATATGTGACTGCGAGGAATTAATCTCGTTTCCAAATTGTTCAAATGGGTGCGCAGCACTTTTTGAATCCAGTTCAAAGAAGACGGGATTTCTTTTTCTAAAAATTTAAATAATAATATTTTTTTACGATTTCTTTTTTGATTTACGAAGTGGCATCCATCTATAACTTTAAAAACCATTTTGCATCCCTTTCTGAAGAAGTATTAATTAGCCCTGGTTTTTTAAAATTCTGCTGGAAACTTGCCGGACACCAGCGAAAAATCAAAAATATAAATCAGAGACTGTAATTAACATATTTCACAATCTGACCGCAGTGCTGATGCTCGCACCATCCTGACCCGGACGGAGAGATTTCAATCTCTCTCCCACAAGCAGGGAAGAAATAAGAGAAATATTCTTTCATTTCTTTTCATGAGTATTCATTGACGAGTTAATAACATTATAAGATTTTCCTTGACTCTTACCTAGTAATTATTAAATTTATCTATTAACGCTCTTTCACCATTTTTCGAAAATAAATAAATAAATATATATATATATATACATGTACACACGCACATATTTAATATACCACACTGTTTTTTTATAAATATTATCCCTCAGTTTGATGTAATACATCGCATGGTGCCCTGTTAATGGCTTTATTTGTTTAACATGTTCATTGCCAAACACGCGATATCACCAAACGGTCGATCACGCGTTATCGCGTGGACGTCGCTAACTAAATAAAAACATTAAAAAAAATTTGGCCGCCACACGAAATTCCAATTTTCTGCTTGGCAATGAAAGTGTTGATCCAGTCTGCTTCGAAAACCACAGTTCAGTTTGGTGTAATGAATGGTGGAATTTGCAGTAATCGTGGCCAACACTGCCTTCAGATTTTATGCATTCGCGAAGTGCATTCGTGCTGATGAGCCGAGCATATTTGCTCTCCAAGAAATAGGTTCCGGCTTCGAATTTCCCCGTGCGCATGGAAGTTTGTAACTGTCTTCAGGTGGAGATGAATCTTATACCCGCACGTGAGACTGTCACTCCACTTAGTGGAAACCTGAAGTAGCTTGAAAAAGTTGCACATCTGGTGTCTATTATAGGGTCATAAAATGAACAAAAATCATAAAAAAATAATTTAAAAAAATACCCGAGTATGTTGTTACTGCGTTACAAAATTATATGAAATTTAGACGGAATAAATTTAGTGAATTAACAGTCGTTCAATGGCTAGTCTTATTTAGCAATCACGGCGTTCACTGTAGGGCAAAGTTCGTTAACAATCTACTTGGAGAAGAGGAAACATTTGAGTTAAATGTCTGAAGCGTAATCTAATTAATCGCTGTTTGCATGACACATTAAACTGGCAGTGTACGGCAGATTTCATCGAATGCCAGATCTAGCATCGCTGTGTGTGTGTGTGTGTGTGTGTGTGTGTGTGTGTGTGTGTGTGTGTGTGTGTGTGTGTGTGTGTGTGTGTGTGTGTGTGTGTGTGTGTGTGTGTGTGTGTGTGTGTGTGTGTGTGTGTGTGTGTGTGTGTGTGTGTGTGTGTGTGTGTGTGTGTGTGTGTGTGTGTGTGTGTGTGTGTGTGTGTGTGTGTGCTGAAAGTCTATATCCGAATGTATAGCACTTGGGTCATTTATCGTAAGAACCGTTTACTTCAGAATCTGAAGCCTATTTTCGTTTTTTATTATTATTATTTTACTCTCTCTCTCTCTCTCTCTCTCTCTCTCTCTCTCTCTCTCATTGTGTGCAATGCTAGTTACCCGTTAGTGCAGCCAGTAACTAAACACATAGGCGAAACGTGACCCACATTTTATTATTATTATTATTATTATTATTATTATTATTATTATTATTATTATTATTATTATTATTATTATTAGGGAACAAAAGGGAAGAACAAAAAACAAGGTTCGCCACGGCCCTCACCAGTCATAGTTCGTCTAACCAAGCAAAGCTACAAGAGACAATCTCATAAAAGCCAGCAGACTGAAAAAACCCAGTAGTCAAGAACTTAAATGCATCGCAAGACAATACGCCAATCTTTCTATCTGAGTATTTAACACTTTTCAATCAGAAAATTTTGAACCAAGCAAGAAAAGAAAAACAGAAAAAAATACCAATTTTTATGGACCAAAGACGGCAAAATATTCTTGAGAAAGTCACAGACTTCAAAGTCTATACATATAAAAGGCTCTGAAGATATAGATAGGTTGCCAGAATGAAACAAAACATTCCAACTTAGTTCAATAACAAGACCTCAACACAACAAAAATGAATGTGGACCATCAGATAGATGTAATCACACCAGAATACATCAGTAATTGTACTTTCGAATCGCTTGATGCATGGAAACAACACACAGTACAAGCGAGAGGTCTCTCAATCTTGCATATCGACATCAGAAGCATCTGAAAATATTGGTTATTTTTAAAGGCTTATCTGAGGAATTACACTGATATTATTGATTCTTACAGAAGTATCCATAACTAATGACGAAGCGACTGCTTTCCAAATTCCAGGCTTCCAACAACATAGATCATGCAGCCAAACAAAAAGAGGGAGTGGAATATTAATATTTATCAAACAGAAATTGATAGCAAAAAAAAACGGCCTATCAGTTTGAGCATGCTGAAACCCTCTGCTTCGAAATCACTAATACCACCAATAGACAGCATCCCATAATACTAAATGCTATATACAGGCCACCAAACCTAAACATGATAAAATTCTTGCAAGAACTCAATTGCTGGCTTTCACGCCAAGAAATATACAAGAAAAATACCTAATGATAATTGGCGACATAAACATAAATATTGCAAACGAAAACCAGAACAACACTGTACAATACCTAGACACGCTATTCATGTATAATCTAATACCAACAATAACATCATGTACTAGAGAAGAAATATTCGGAAATACTATCACTGCCTCTCGTCTAGATCATATAAACGTCCGAGCACCACCAAACAGTTACACTGCATCAGTCATAAAGTGCAAAGTAGCAGTCCATTACTTCACCGCTCTAAACCTGCACACCGAGACAATATCCATGCAATGTCCCACGGAAGAAAAGCGACAGAAAAAAATAATAGACGAAGAAATAGTCAACCACGAAATAAGAAAAACAAAAAACAAAACAAATAACACAGCAATAAATACTGAATATAAGAAAACAAGGAATCACCTTACAACACAAATCAGAAAAGCAAAAAGAAGCTCCTACAGGGACAAACTAACCTCTGCACAAAACAAACATTAAACAAACCTGGCATCTGATCAATGAGATGCAAGATTGTGTTCCCAAAACCACCGCTTCTGAAACCATAAAACACAGCTTCATGAAAGATGCAAAACCTATCCAACAACTAGCAAATGACTTTAACCAATACTTTGCAAATTCCATCCAAGAACTGCACAGAAATATTTCCCATATCATCAAAACATGACCGTCCTCTTGAACACCAATCAAAACAGACATTATGGTTCCCAACCATAAAAGAAGCAGAACTTCTCTCTGCAATACATCAAATCAAACCAAACAAAGGCCCAGGAATTGATGGTATAAGACCTAAAGATATAAAGCAACATGCAGTTAGTTCAAGTCCTATCCTACTAAAATTAATAAATGAAATATTTAAAAGAGGACAAGAAGCCATGTATGCTAAAGAAGGCCATAATCACACCCACATATAAACATGGAAAAAGAAATTTAATCAGCAATTATAGACCAATAGCAACATTACCAATTATCAATCAAATTATGGAACGGATCATACTGAAGAAACTTACACCATACACAGAGACCTTTCATATTACCCATAAAACACAATATGGTTTTACGAAAAATAAGGGAACAACATCTCTCTTGGAAGACTTCATAGACGTAATTAACACCGCCTAGACAAAAACAAAATTACCTTGGTAGTCTTTATTGATCTAACTAAATCATTAGATACACTCACACATCAAACCTTGTTAGAAAAGCTGAGGCATGTTGGAATAGACGAGCCTCTTCACAGGTGGTTTACAAACTACCTTCAAAATAGAAAGCATATCACACATATCGGATCAAACCGAAGCAGACAGCTATCAGTGACCTGTGGGGTACCACAGGAAGCAGTACTCTCCCCAACTCTATTCAACAGTTACACGCACGAAATTAATCAGTTTCCACTCAAAGGTAAGATATTCCAATACGCAGACGATACAGCAATAATATCCATCCATATTAACGCAAGCATAGCCCAAACAAATATGCAACATGACATAAATCTGCTCATAGATTAGATCACCAAAAACTCCATACACCTAAACTCAGAAAAGACAAAATTAATGATATTCAGAAATCCACTTGCGCGACCAGTTGATAACAAATATATAATCATCCGACATCCACTCCCCAACATAAAAAAACACACAAAACAGCAAAACCATCACAATCACTCAGGTTGACACAATACGATACCTTTGAATTTACTTCTATGCAGATATGAACTGGAATAGCCACATAAACCATCTACACAACAAACTCCCAACAATAAGTGGCAAACTCAACAGGTTAAAAGACTTTGTTCCCATACGCCTAAAAACACTAATATACAAAGCACTATGCCAAAATATACTAAGATACGCTATAACAACATATACTTTCTGTGCACTTACAAATTAAATAGATTAATGTCGCTACAGTAGAAAATGATAAAAGTGATCTTTTGGGAACAAAGAGAAAATAACTACCTTATATACATTGCAATGTCAGAACACAAAATACTGACGGCAAAACATTTATATCACTATGCAGCTTTGCTAAAACATTATTTTGATGCCAACTACAGGACAGTCAGAAATACATACCGTATAACAAGACCTCAGACTACTAATTATATCACATATAAATACAATAATCACTACGGAAAGGCCACGCGAAACTTCTGCATCCCAGGCATGAAAAACAAATTATCTTTTGAGTACAGAAACCTTACAAACTACAATAGCCTGAAAAGAGCTCTAAGGACATACTATGAACAAGAAACACGCACCCAAAATACCATACAAATATGCGCGCGAGCGAATTTTTCAATCATAGATTTCGTAGCTTCCCAATACAACAAAATAACCAATAAATAATAACCAACTGGTGTCATCCTCAGATAAGCTTACATATAAGCTTCGAGGATGAAAGCAGAGAAATTAGTTCTCATCCAAGATGTATCATATGTAACGAAATGCATGTAATGTAGGTATCACATGTAAACTAAAGTATGTAATGTATGTATTATATGTAAACAATTGTATGTAATGTAAGTATCAAATGTAAACAAATGTAAGTAATGTATCATATGTAATCAAATGTATATAATAACTGTAACAAAAGTATGCAATATAGAGTGATTATATCTATTGATATTGTATATATATATACAGTGTAAAATTGCAAAGAAACATCTCTAGGAATCATCATTATGAATATTATAATAATATATGTTGTAAACAGTTATTGTTATTATTATTATTTAAAAAAAACTTTATGTACGAGAAAATATTTGTTATGCATAGTTGTGTTCATATAATGTATGTAATTTATCTGAGAAAAAAAAATCTTTGTGTACCTTAATCTTCGTTCCTTAGCCATTTGTTATCATTATTGCGACGCCAGCCAATGCGTTGTCACCTCGGTATATGCACGTGCAGTTCGGTTAGACGCCATATACCAGAGACATTAGATCGGATCGACGTAGCAATCTGTAAACATGTGTGTGTGTGTGTGTGTGTGTGTGTGTGTGTGTGTGTGTGTGACGTGGAGAGAGTGACTTTCCGAATGGCCGCCATAACCGTGAGTTTAAATTGCATTCAGCTGCCGGCGTACCGAAGCTATGCAAACAGACGCATTTGAGACAGACATCAGTCATTTAATTCGCGTGCACGCTGCTCTAGCATCCGAGCACAGCAGAGATGCACATCACTCGCTATTACCCATTAACGTCGCGATAGTTTTCCGGGATGAACAGTTATTGTGCTTCTGCACTCATATTCCTTGGGATGCTTTATTGCCTTCCGTTTTAATCGTCCGGAATTTCATAAAGGTCATCAGAAGGCGGAATGAGCACAGAGCCATTTAGCCCTCTCTCTCTCTCTCTCTCTCTCTCTCTCTCTCTCTTTGTAGAATATCTCCATTAAGATATTCTACAAGTTTCTGTGTGAGTGAAAGATTGTGTGCTTTCTTTCGAAAACATGTCGACATAAACCCTTCGCTTATTTCATGTCTTTCCCGTCCACGGAAGTCACCCCCGGTGACGTCCACGGAAGTCACCGGCGGCTTAACGGATTGAATGCTCATTCTAAGATAACTTCGATACTTCACTGCTTATTAACTGCAACAAGCTTAGCTCTGTTAGTCGAACTCTTTCGGAAAATGGACCGCAAGTGCGAATACTCCCTTTCTTCACCGACCAGAAAAAATTACGAAGTTCCAAGTGCGATGAACATCCCTTGAATTTGAGCAAAATGCGAAAATTTAGCGAACGATGCGTTTGAGGAGCGCGTTTCGAGACTCAGCTCACCTACAGCATCTTCAAAAAGACGGGGTGTTCAGAAGAGGACCACTGTCGTGAATGAATTTCGCGATTAGCAAAAAAAAAAAGAGAGAGAGAGAGAGAAATCGACGCACGAGAGCTTCTTGACAGGCTCTGTATTCGTTTACATCTCAATTGCGAATTCGGATGCTTTGTTATTGGCAGGCAAGAGACGTTCTGAGCTAACTCCTTACAGAACTACTCTTCAGTATTCATTGAGGGTAGTTCAGATCTTACAGTTCCTTAAGGCAGAAGTTTTGTAACCTGCTCCTTACACCTTCGGTGAATGCCGCCATTCAATTAATTGTAATAGGCCCAACCGTCAGGACTGCACTGACAACTAAATAAATCATGTCGAAACGACGTCAGAAGCTGTCACACAACCTCTCGCATAACGACGGCATGTTTGTCACCATCGATCTTGCTTACGGATCCACAGTGTGACCGGCTAAGTGAGCAGTGGTTATCCAGAGTGTTCTAGAAGGAGTCCACTCCTCTAATTAATAATTCCATTATTTATTCCATCCACACACTTTTTAATCAAACTGTGCGCGGCTTCTTTTCTGCTGCTCAGGTAACATGATGGGCGGCAAACAACCGCTAACATCTCTCTCTTTACTCAGTAATCTCATCTTCCAATAAACTTGTAGACATTTCGTGTTTGTGAAGCATTAGTTTATGTTCGTTGTTAACAAATGATCGCGAATAGGATTGGATCAGGATCGCTTATACAAAAAAAAAAAAAACAGAACTTAGCCATGGACCTTCCTACACCAGTGAATAGGTTTAAAAAGAAAAAACTTCTTCCACTAAACATTTAATGAGAGAACAGAAAAGAATCTGATAATGAATCCTGGGGAAACGTGACGATGAACAACCAGAATCTCTCTCAATAAGGAGATTCTGTTCGCTGTCATTTAAAATAGTCACGTGACAACCAAGTGGAAAATTTATTATAATTCAGCATTCATACAGAGGGGTTCTTCATAAAATAACCTCGTTACCAGATAAATTTTCTTCAGATAAATGGCATCTGCTGCGTAGATGGCAAGGCTCACGCCAGCCAACTGCCTCGTCTGAGCACCTCATGCGGATCTCGGACTGAAACAACAGCAATCAGATAATTGCGAACTCATCGATTCTCAAGAAATCAACATCGTTCAAAGACATCACAGCAATGCATATCCGTATCGAATAGCATGACTTCGAGTGAGGGGTTTCCATGGCAACAGCACCTTCCGGTCTTAAACATTCTGAGGGGGGGGGATACACAATGTGACATCCGATTCATTCTACCCCGACAATTAAAAACTTCATCTCTTCCTTTCCTTTGACGTTCCATTTCACTTTCCCAGGTAATCTTCCATGATTTAGTGGGGTCGTTATCTTCTAAAACACCCAGAACACGACCTGAGTGTACTCAGAAATGTAAAAATATTCTAATTTAATGCGTTTCAGTGGCACGAATTAGTGCGATACATCTCCGGCAATTTGTCGCGTTATTTCTTAATCAGCCCATAAGAATTTTGTCTTCAAAATTCGACAAAGTAATCGGTTTGCATCAAAACTCATGAAAAGGCGACCTAAGTGAAAAATCAGCACGGTAGCGCGAAGTGCACTTGAACTAATTTCATTTCACCTTTGTTGGTACAGCGTGAATAATCGAACCCAAGGCATGTCAATGAGAGACCGACTGCTACCGCCAAAGGAAAACAGCTCCACTGCGATACTGCTTTGCTCTTCAAAACCGTTTGACAGGATACTGCACGGAACTCTGTTGCATAAATCGGAGCGACGGGAAATGAGTACGAGGCTGGCGATTCGAATAGGAGGGTGACGGATGGAAAGATACCAAAAGAGTAGTAAATGTCGAAACAAATTCCAGGAATAAACAGAAGACTAGTGGTGTGTTACTGGGCCTGCACATTGCTATTTAGCCTGTACACATTAATGATATAGCGGATAGTTTCAAGGAAAATATTCACTCCTTTGTTAATAATGTAAAACTGCATCGGGAAATAGTCAATGAGGATGATGGATGGATGGATGTACAGATGAAGACGATATCCAGTTTTTCAGGATGGATTGAGTGGGCTGACTGTGTGTGTGTGTGTGTGTGTGTGTGTGTGTGTGTGTGTGTGTGTGTGTGTGTGTGTGTGTGTGTGTGTGTGTGTGTGTGTGTGTGTGTGTGTGTGTGTGCGTGCGTGCAAGAGAGAAAATGGGTATCACTTTAATGTGGCAAAGTGTAAATCAAAGTATATGCTACACTGATGGAATTTGGCTTCAGAAAAGTAATGTGGCTCGGAATTTGGGTTACTGTGAAATGAGTTCAAGTTTGGGGCTCATATTGCAAAGTGGTTAAAATAGTTTATATGATTATCTGTTTATTAAATACCATGCAAAGATAAGGAGATTATTACATCTCTGTATAAAGCTTTATAATACACGCTAATATTTCTCAGAGATGTGGTCATGTGGGCTTCTCGGAGATGTGGAAGGGAAGGTGAGAAGGAATGACCGAAATGGCAGCAGGTGTATGGAATGCTGGACGTGACGATAGTTTTCTCTAAGACGGATTCTTCAATCATTCCCCATAAGTATTATTCCATAGTGAAAAAAGGGGGGGGGGGGTTATGATGGAGACATATAAGTTACTTAAAAGGGTTTCGTAGAATTGGCAGAAAGGAATTTTTCAGTACATGGCAATTGGGAGAACTCTGGCGCGTTTCCTGAAAATTGTGTAAGAGTGTAGTGAGCGATGGCGTGAAGTGCAGTTTTTTACGTCAAGTGTTCACTGAGAATGTGGATTGGGTTGCCGGAATCAGTTGTGAGAATTCAAAGCGATGTATGAAAGGTATTGCGCAAATGATGCTTAGTGGTGGGTGGAATGTAATTATTAGCCCTTTTTCGACGAATCTACGGATTGCATGGAGGCGATAGGAGCTTCCATTTAATAATAAGTATTAATAGTTTTGTTTAGAATTAATACCATTCAACTAAGGCTATAATGATTGCAAATTATGCATATTGAATAGGTTCGCATACTGTCGTTTCCGTTTTTGCGGTTCTAAAAAACTCGAGTGCTAAAACATTGACACTATGATTACCTTGCTTGGTGAATGTACTTTTTGTGCCATGTATAGATTAATTTCACGTGGGCCTTGTGTCAAAAGTCAGTGCTGTGATCCTAATCTAAGACATCTCGGACTGATTTATAATTCGTGTCCCGGGATGCACACAACTGGAAAACGAAATGCACTCCGTACGTTTACAGCTGACCTCTCATCCCGTGTAGCGGTAATTTAAACAATAATTAAATTGGGTTCCCTTATTTAATATTTCAAGCAAGTGTATTCGAGGGACATGTTATAATAAAGCCGGTGTAGCCTTCAACTCACCGAATTTCTGCATTTCACGAATGAACGATAATTTCACACAGACAGCATTTGCACACGTAATAAAGCAAACCATTAAGGAGTTTTTGCAATGAGCCTCCATCTGTATTCGATAATATGTTCGTCGTGCGGTGATCTACTTTTTTGTCTGTAGAATAAACTAAGAAGGATGTAAAGAACGAGGAATCGTTTTCATCTGTTTTGTTATTTCATTACGCACTATTCTGTGGGGATGAATATCATCCGATCTCATCAGAAAAATACCCTGTTCGGAGCCTCCAGGATTTCAAGTGTAGTTAACTAATGTACTAGACAATTCTAGGCTATTCGTTGCTTCTGATCTGGGAGATTTTGGATAGACGGAGAGAGTTTCCCGTTATATCTTCAGCCCCAAGAGAGGCCCCATTAACATTACGATCTAAGTTGCTACCGCCTGCTAATGGAAAGAGCTCCTCTTATAAATTTCCTAATCCGTCCTAATAAATACTACAAGACGTTGCATGAGAAACTTATCTTAGGCAAGCATTCATTTCGTTACCAAAAGAGAAACGTTCTCTCTTTGAAACGGCATGATTAAAGCGGACAGAGATTGTCGAGTGGTCTTCCGAAAGCATAAAACAGATTTGCATCTGGAGATCGTCAGTATCTGTCGGTTAATGCATAAACAGAAAAACTCATACGAGGAAAGTTCTTGTTTGTCGTGTTGGATTCAGGAAAATGTATGCAAATGGAAGAATTTATGTTTAATTTAAGGCAATAGCTCAGACTTAATGAAGAAACTTGAACAGAAGGTCCGTGTTCGTCTACGATTACACGTTGGCTTGGATTGCCAACACACAACACCCGCTTTCCGTTCGCTTAGAGTTTCTGCTTCGGCCACTGCCTACCTGCATGCCTCCCTGCCTATCGATCAGGAAATGAATTAAATGCTGCATATTTAATATCTCGAGCTCAACGACAACTAACCCGCTCACATGATTCAGACAACGATTAGATGAGCTCAAAACAAAAACGGATTTTAATTTTGGAGTACAAAAAGCTTCTGTTTTACCGACTAAACTTCTCAAATCCATTCCATCCCCTACTCACACCAGCACAAATGCACATACAGACTGAACATCATTGGTGCGTGATACGCTCGTGCGAAAATTAGTCCACAAAACCCCCTGAGAGCGGAGCCGCATCGATTCTGCCACAGACGCACAACACGAATTGTGCACATGTCGCTCTGCATCAATGTGTGGGTGGGCGCGCATGCACATCCCCTGGGGTCACTGTTTATTGTGTTAAGGAACCGAATAGTAATGCATGAATGTGCTGCACTCGTCTAGTTCACGAGCAAACGTAATTGTGTTATGAAATAAACATCAACGACCACACCTGGAGTGGCGATCTCTTCGGCGACTGTAAAGTACGCTGTTAAAAAAAAACCGGAGTGTCTTTATTGCGGAACCCAAAATACACAATTATCCATCCCCCAGTAAGTTAGCGAATTAAGGATCAATTAATTAGGCGGAAGGAGTTCGGAACAATAATTCGGTGAGAAGGGCGAACAAATAAGAAGCGTAAAACTGTCGATAATAAAGAAACCACAATTTATGGATTGAAATAAACTATATAATGATGTAAATGGTTCGTTGTAAGAAAAACTTTGCAGAATATGCGTTATTTCATTTAACGTAAACTGTCAGTTGCTATGCGTGTTGAAATGCATGCTAATGGGAGAGTGCTCTGTTCAGGCTAAATAGCGGGTCTCTGCAGATACGTGTAAACATGCACAAGCGGAGAAAAATTAGATCTCATTTCTGTTTTGCAGCACTGTTTGTGCACCAATCGCGATAGGAATCGCTACTCCTAGATTGATGGGGGATCGACGCTAATTTGCAATAGCGGCGGTGAGTGAGTTGACAGGCGCGCAATGCTATGCAGTTATCGAAAACTAGCAATCAGGTTCGCTAAAGCGAAAATAATAAAACCTCACTCTCTTTGCGAATGAAAAAAGTATTTAAAGTTATATTTAACATTCTCTGATAGAATCTTGGTAGATCTGTTTGTCCTTAGCGAAAGGTAACGAATTACACGGTTTTGGTTTTTTTTGTCTATAAGAAATATTTGATGAACTATCAACAGGGATGCTGTTTTGGTACACTCGAACATGCGCCCCATTGATCAGCATCTTTAGCATTTCTGTGACGAAGCTTGAGCCTTCATGAGGATTTCTGCTACCAATGAAGTGGCGATCGGATAGAATTGTATGCATCCGTTTATTGCGTATACAATCGCATTTAAACGTTATCTGAATTACTGTCGCTACTTGTGAAATCCATTATTAAATGTACAGAAGCACTTGTTTACTGCGAAACACTTTACTTAAGCAGAGCACTTGGAAGCGATCATTATGCTGTATGAATGGATAAAACTAAGGAAAGCAAAGCCTTAAGGTTCAACTCCCTCTTCTGGACTCTGGTAGTTGTTATTTTCTCAGTTCTCTGCCAAGATATGACTTTTGGGAAATCCAATATGAAATGAGTAATTTGTTTTTCTTTAATATTAACTTCAACGAAATGAACGTCCCAAATGCAGCCTTTGTGAAGGTAATTCGACACCTGCACATGACAATCGTCCTCCCTCTTTAATTACTGAATTACTCCGTTTTCGACTTTAAATTTCCACTGTTCTTGAAGATTGCGTTGCACATCAAATCAAATCAAACATTATTCAAGCATGAAGCGTCGGATTCAGGCTAATTATATTCGAATTAATTACAGAACCTTTCAGCCGACTTCATTCCCTCAGTACTTCTCAGTGTCATTCTCATTTTTTGAATTTTACTCGCGCGCACTTAAAGCACAATAAAACAGACGCAGCTGCGGGTCATTCCATTCTCGAACGTATTCTTTCTGGCCTTGTGGCCAACAACAACACACTCAGAACGGGCTTATTTTATGGAAGTTTGGCTGTAAAGAACTTCATATCTTGTTCCCATCCAAGAGAGCACGTCGTGGCAGATTTAAAGCCGCAGTAATAACCCTCTTCCTCTTTCACAGCTGCTTCTTTCAAGCCCAGAATATTGCTTTTACGGTACGCTGAAGTCGGAGAATGGAATGTGTACAATGCTTGTGTGGGGGATGGGAAGAGACATCCCTCCAGCTGCAGATGGAAAGTTAGAAATCACTCCTCGGTTCGCTGCTGTTTCTAACTTCATCTCCGTTCAGAATAGGTCATTGGTTACTATGTGGAAGAGCTCGTTTTCTTTCCGCCTTTCTTAACCCAAGAAGCACCGAGAGCAGAAGGCAGTCTGGAAATGTGTTGAAATTTCAATAATTCATGCGTTCAATCAAATATGCAGCGAACAGGGACGCATGCCGGTCAAAAATGCATGTTCGTCTAAGTATGGAAAAAAGTGCAGTCTCAAAGTACACATTTGAAGAGATCGCCACAGATTGACATCTCTGAAAGAAAAGGTTCGTGTCGCCGTCAAAAAAAAAAAAAAAGAAAGAAACGTTCGACCGCGATCTAAATCTAAACCTTTATATTAAAAATGAAGACATTGGAAGACTTTTGAACATTGAGGAATGCGTGAGGAGAGCTAATCCCAGGGTTCTTTGGTCGCTTACACGGAATAGGGGAAGAAGGTTAGCAAAGCAAGTTTTTTGCTGTGAGAGCAGCTAAAATATATTCATAGAAAACTAAGCGGAGTGATTCATTAGAAGTTTGAAATAGAAGATCTGATAATACTGAAGTCTTGACGGATATCAGATTAATATGGATGAAAGTCGTCTATGGGAAGTTAGTAACTCTCGCAGTATGTTGTACACTCCAGGGTACATATCAAGAAGAGTTTAATATAATTAAACTCTATTCTTGATATTATATTATATTATATTATATTATAGTGATATTATTTTTATTTTAATGTTTAAGAAAAAATGCTGCATATGAGGTACGAGACAAAGTTATAATCACGTGCTGTCTAAATATAAATAAATATTGTATGATTCTGGAAAAGTAATGCTGGAATCGTTCTTTTGGTGATTTTTTAATACTATGCTTTGTTAATCGTGCACCAAAAATATATATGAAAGCTTGTTTAAATAAATGGAGTGTCCCTTATATGTCTGTTAGGATGTACGTTTTAGCACAGCGTAAACTGTAGTGTTAGTGTGGAGTGTAAATTATAAATTATCAAAACGAAGTAATCATGAAATTATTCTTTACATTTTAGAAGAATTCTGAAGCCTCAAACATGCTGATATTATTTTGGAGATGAAGACGGTGATGCTAGATGGGGTATTGACTTTGATAACGGTGCAGAAAAATAGTATTAAATTTGAAATAATATAAAAAATAGAATTAGTGAACAAAATAAAATGAGAAGAGTGAAACATAAATGACTCCAAAATTCTGGATTTGAAAAGATGAGGGTATAAAATTTAAAAACAAAATCTGTAGATATGCATGACAAGCAGTGTGGCGGTGTGCTGGCCCTTT
The DNA here is from genome assembly GCF_054136105.1 of Typopeltis vanoorti. Taxonomy (NCBI): domain Eukaryota; kingdom Metazoa; phylum Arthropoda; class Arachnida; order Uropygi; family Thelyphonidae; genus Typopeltis; species Typopeltis vanoorti. The sequence continues at coordinate 94,015,016 of NC_143571.1, read as the reverse complement.
TAGAGAAACTGTCATCAGATAGTGGAATGTGAACACCTTTGGTGAGCTTGTGAAGTGCTTGACAGAATGCAGTGTTACGTGGAAGTTTGTTGGTTTGCGATCAACTAGAAGAAAGTTATTTTCTTTAATTGTCATGAGGGAGATATTAGACAGGGCATTTTTTGTGTTTATGTCGTATTGGGCAGTTCTTATAGCAACGGATTCGAAAGCAACGTAGCTCGGCATCATCTTCTTGTGAACCGATAATTGTAATCCTATCAATTTGAGGATTTTATAGCATGTAATGGTATTTCAGTGGAGGGATCCCTGGAAGAAGTTTTGTTTGTTTATGTACTGTACTTTGTATGCTTTTTCATGTGTGATGTAAATAATCAGATAAAATAGTATTAGTATTCAGTTACGTAATTTAAAGCACGGATAGTGGATCCAATGTAAGAAATATTGCAGCGAGATTGGAAATTAAATTTACATAGATGATATAATGTATTATGGTAATATAATAATATATGAAGATATATATCAGACTGTGCTGATTCGGTTTTTAATACGTTCTGTAATTTATTACTACGGAGCCTTCTCAGCCTAGTCGTTTTTGCCGAAGTCATTTGAATGGAAGATCAGGCTTCGAACTCGTCTATGCCTCGAGCAACCTTTTCAATTAAAGGTGAGTGAACCGGTCTCTTAATGGAGGTTTACGGTTTTCCTCCTTCCTACGGTTTATCTCTCAAAACAGAAACCAGATCCGTGAACACACATCTTTGCAGACTCTTAGAGGAATGGCAAGCCGGCTGTATTCAATTGCCTAAAATCCCTAGTTAACGGACTCAGTCCGTCAAAGGAGGAACGGATGAGACTTGGATGGATGGAGTTTATTATTAGTGGTGAAGACAGTTTTCTACATTTAAAGATGCGACTGATGGGTTTGTGAATAGTTTGGTTGAACTTTAAGATCGTGATTTTTATTTGGGGACTCCTCCCAAATGAACAATTTGGGGAAGATTGAGCGCGGTTTATTAGCTGTAGAGGATAATATCGAAGACTGAAAATTCCTGCATTTAAAGCCAGGATAGATGATGGGTACTTACATGCATTGATAAATTGATTTAATGTTACACTTTATTTTCTACTGCAAGGTCACGTGATGAAAGGAAAAGCGCAAATAAATAAGCAGTTCAATTCAGCTGAATAATCTTTGATATGAGGTGAGGTGAACCTCTGATCTCTCTCTTATTACTGAGGAAGGCTTGTCGTACCTCCTGCTGAAGGAGGATTGGATCTACTCCCAAGGTAACCCAGTCCTTCTTGGGAGAGTGTATATTTGCGTGTGTGTAAATGAATGAATGAAACGTCATGAAGATGGTGGATTCAAAGAAATGAAGAGGATTAAAAGTTGGTGGATAAGTTTGGTGAACTGCGTATGAGTGTTGAATATCGGCTGCTCGTGTTTTTACATGATGAGATGAAAGAGGATGAAGAACGGTTGCTGAATCAGCGGTAGGCTGAGCAGCACCCATCCAAGTATTTATGAAAATCATAAAGCAGAAAAAAAACTGTTATTATAAAGGAATTGGAGAAACTTGGTGAGAGGAATAATCTCGTATTAAACGGATTGCTTCTGAACGAATACAATCACAATTCTTTGAACATTTTGGGTAGACTAACCGAAAGGTAAGAACAACATTCTAAAGTTGGGTGTGTTTAGATTTTATAAAGTGTTAGGAGTTGCGCAAAGAGCAAAGTAGCATTTTAAACGAAAACGAATGCCAATTGTTTTTGATTCTGGAGGGGCTCTGATTGACTGTAGTCGAGAATAGGCTAAAGAAGAAAAAAAACTGAAGTAAACGGAAAAACACTGAGAACACTTAGGAGGAAATACGGATTTTTCTTGACTATCAGAATATTATCAGAACTTAGAGAGAGAGAGAGAGAGAGAGATCGAAAGGGCTTGCGTCAGAGAAATAAAACCAGATTCTGCTTTGAAATTCAGTAGATTATCTTCACCCTACTTAAGAATGGAAACGACGGTGCGTCTTCTGATATTTTTTGATGAAGAGAAAATTTCTTGATTCGAGCACGTGTAAATATTTTTGCATGTAAACCTCAAAAAGGAATGAAATTAAATATTCTATTCAAGGTTACAGATAAACACACTTATATTTCCAATGACTAGTGTTTTTGTGTGGTTTGAGTTTCGGTGTTTCCAACACAAATCGGTTCGTCTTGTCTGCTGCAAATTCCAACAGTTTGACATGAACTCATAGAACACGGTGAAGATCGAAATCTTGCAGCATTCGATTACGGCTGTTAATTGCGTCACCTTGAAGGGTGCGACAGATGACAGGGAATTGCGTTACTTTTAATTAATATACATGGCACAATCAGTAAATTTAATTAGCATCCCGTTTATTAGATTTGCACCAGGTAACTGTGTCCGGCGTAATGAATTCTGCTCGTTGATGAGGCGTAAGTGAAACACGTTTTCATACGTCTGGAATGCAGGGGTGTGTGCCATTCTCTCTCTCTCTCTCTCTCTCTCTCTCTCTCTCTCTCTCACACACACACACACACACACACACACACACACACACACAAGATAGATAGAGACAAACGGATCCAGAAAGTTATTGATCAAAGCCACTTTCATCAACTCACTTGATAGTCAGTAGATCAAACCAGTGAAATTCGCTTCGCTAGCATGAACTTCTCATCGATTCACGCAAATACACAAGTTTGTAAATTTGCACAGGTGAGTCGATACATCTATCAGCGCACGTGCTTCATCTGATGATACCATAGTGCTAATATCGTGAATTATAAAAGAATGAAAAATAACTCACTGGTTATCTGATAAACACACTTGTATTTTATTATTATTATTCTTCTTATTATTATTATTCGTCTGACAAGAAAGACTACAAGAGACAATCTCATAAAAGCCGGCAGACAGAAAAAAACAGTTGTCAAGGATTTAAATGTATCGCAAGACAATACGCCAATCTTTCTATCTGAGTATTTAACACCTTTCAATCAGAATCTTTTGAACCAAGCAAGAAAAGAAATAACACAAAAAAGTACCAATTTTTTTGTATCAAAGACGGCAAAATATTCTTGACAAAGTCACGGACTTCAAAGTCTATACAAATAAAAGGCTCGGAAGATATAGATGGGTTGTCAGAGTGAAACAAAAGACTACAACTTAATTCAAAAAGAAGATCTCAACACAATAAAAATGAATTTGAACCATCAAATAGATGTAATTACACCAGAATACATCAGTAATTGTACTTTCGAATCGCTTGATGCATGGAAACAACACACAGTACAAGCGAGAGGTCTCTCAATCTTGCATATTAACATCAGAAGCATCCGAAAACATTTGCTTATTGTTACAGGCTTATCTGAGGAATTACACTGATATTATTGATATATATTGATTCGAACAGAAGTATCCATAACTAATGACGAAGCGACTGTTTTTCCAAATTCCAACAACATAGATCATGCCGCCAAAAAAAAAGGGGGGGGTGGAATTTTAATATTTATCAAACATAAATTAATAGCAAAAGAAACGGCCTATCAGTTTGAGCATGCTGAAACCCTCTGCCTCGAAATCACTAACACACCAATAGACAGCATCGCATAACACAAAAAACTATTTACAGGCCACCAAATCTAAACGAGATAAAATTCTTGCACGAACTCAATTGCTGGCTTTCAAGCCAAGAAATATGCTTAACCGAACACCTAATGATAATTGGTGACATAAACATAAATAGTGGAAACGGAATAACCAGAATTAAACCAGAACAACACTGTACAATACCTAGACACGCTATCCATGTAAAATCTAATAACAACAATAACATCAAGTACTAGAGAAGAAATATTCGGAAATACTATCACTGCCTCCTGTCTAGATCACATAAACGTCCGAGCACCAAAATAGTTACACAGCATCAGTCATAAATTGCAAAGTAGCAGACCATTACTTCACCGCTCTAAACCTGCACACCAAGACAATATCCATGCAATGTCCCACAGAAGAAAAATGACAGAAAACAATGATAGACAAAGAAATAGTCAACCACGAAATAAGAAAAACAGACTGGGAACACCTGGCATCAGATTCAGCATATATATTATACCAGTGCTTCCCAAACTTCTGGATGTCAGGGCCCCCTTTGCAAAAATTAAAATATTTCACGGCCCCCCTCGAAAAAAAATCGTAATAGAGAGATATATTATTATAATATTTAATGTATTTATATTCAATACAAAACATACACAGCGAATATTGAAAAAAGCAAATGCATATTTGATTTTTGCAATATTTTTTGCCTCTTACCGTTTGGTTCTGAAGACGATGCGGGTGTTCTGGTAAAATATGAAATAGCGACCTTTTTTTTTTTTTTTTTAGTCTGTTTCTGATTGTTCGCGGGATTTTTTTTTATTTTTTATCAACCACTTATCCATCTCAGGGTTAAATTTTTTAACGTAAAATAGATCAAATAATATCACCACTTACCGATACTGGCACACCACAGATCGATAACATGAAATTAGTGAATATTACCTGAAAAAGGGAATCCCCGGACCAGGAACATTTTTTTTCTTTTGTGACTTTTCTCCCTTTACGGTAATTAAGCCTAACGCGAAACAGACAGCAAAGGCAGGTTATTAAAACGTGCATATGATTGGTGCGGTATTAACAAAAGATCGCGCAACCGAAACATAAAAGCATAGCTGACAATTGAGTTGAAATGCTAACTCTCTTCAACCGAATATATATATATATATATATATATATATATATATATATATATATATATATATATATATATATATATATATATATATATATAAGTATATATATATATATATAAGTATATATATATATATATATATATATACTTATATATATATATATATAGTATATATATATATAATATATATATATATATATATATACTTATATATATATATATATATATATATATATATATATATATATATATATATATATATATATATTACTTAGTTTTAACACTTTTACGAATTTTAACATGTTCGGTTGAATTTTATTGCTGCCTTGGGAAATCGAACTCACACACATCTAATTAATAACAGTAGTTTTTAGTTAGATACTGTGTTTGCCAATACAACATATGGTTTTGTTTCTGTATGAGGGGACATGTGATCCATTAATTAGTGTGTTTTATCCCAGTTGTCTCTAATTGCACAATTTGTTGAGAAATATATTACACAGACTCCTCATACCTTATTCACTGGCATAATAAAAGTACTTGTTTTTATTGCCTCTGCAGTATAGTGGCTGTTAGGGAGGGATGTTGTTTACCACTGCAAGCGAGTTACTATCTCCCCACATGAACTTGTTTAAGCCTTTTTTCATGTGTGAAGTATATGCGAAACTTTTATTGGTAACAGAAAACTAGCTCGGATGACAGTGATAATATAAAACGAGTTTTGATATGTATATAAAGTCAATATCAACAGTCCCTGATTACGAACGCACGCGTGATGAAAGGGACAGGAAGATTTGGAGCTTCCCTGGCGAGCATTCGAAGTAAATACAATTAACCACTGCTTTGAAATGAAACATATAAATAAGCAATATTTACTAATATTCATTAAGCGCCGAAATACGCAGGAAGCTAAGTTTGTGAAACAACACCAATGTGTGAATTTTTCCATTAAAATAAAAAAAATAACAAAAAAAGAAATAAAAAAAGTTAAATACGTTTCTTTTAAAATAAAAAAAAATTACTTAGTCTTAAAACATTTTGAATATGTTTTCATTATTTCACGGCCCCCCCTCAACAAAACCTACGGCCCCCAAGGGGGCCGCGCTCACAGTTTGGGAAGCGCTGTCTTATACAACAACATTAAACTCACACTGGAGGAAATATATAAGAAAGCTGCAAAGTAAGAATTCGTTAAATAACAACCCAAAGAATTCGTTAAAGAACAACCCAAAACCTAATCGTAGAAATGCACAGAAAGGACGCTTTATGGAAAGAATTAAAGCGATATCCGAATAACACAGCTTTAAAAACTGAATATAAGATAATAAGGAATCGCCTTACAACACAAAACAGAAATGCAAAAAGAATCTCCTACAGAGACAAACTAACCTCTGCACAAAACAAACATTAAACAAATCTGGCATCTGATCAATGAGATGCTAGATTGTGTTCCCAATACCACCGCCTCCGAAACCATAAAACTTCATGAAAGACGTAAAACTTATTCAACAACTAGTAAATGACTTTAACCAATACTTTGCAGACTCCATCCAATAACTGCACAGAAATATTCCCCCAATCACAAAACATGGCCCTCCACTTGGACCACAATCAAATCAGACATTATGGTTCCCAATCATAAAAGAAGCAGAACTTCTCTCTGCAATACATCAAATCAAACCAAACAAAGGCCCAGGAATTGATTGTATCAGATCTAAAGATATAAAGCAACATGCAACTAGTTTAAGTCCTATCCTACTAAAATTAATAAATAAAATATTTAATACAGGACAGATACCAAGCATGCTAAAGGCCACCATAATCACACCCATATACAAACAAGAAAAAAGAAATTTAATCAGCAAATACAAAGACCCATAGCAACATTACCAATTATCAATCAAATTATGGAGCGGATCATACTCAAGAAACTCACAGCATACACAGAGACTTTTCATATTATCCCCAAAACACAATATGGTTTTCAGAAAAATAAGGGAACAACATCTCTCTTGGAAGACTTTGCAGATGTAATTAATACCTTAAATATAAATAACCAATAGGCTTCATTTTGGCGATATAAACATTGTTTTAATTAAGGCATTATTAAATCCCACATTGTTTTAAAACCGAATAAGAAACTCAAAGATTGGAATCAGAGAATTTCATGCCGAATATAGTAAACAATAAAAGTATCGGCGATTACTAGCGTGAGCTGATGCAAGTAGTTCTAGTACGTAGTACAATACCGGGCAACTAGCAGCAAAGGTGGTCAAGTTCTGATCGCTATTCTTGGTATTTTCCATAATGTAAAAACACATTTCCTAGGAAATGTATGCTGTTATTACATTATGGCAGGAGGAATACTACGCAGACCGGTCTGAGTCTTTTTTGAGGCTTCATTAGTGAGTAGCTAGATCAAATTAATACCAAAGGGTATAGAGAAAAGAACTTATATACTCTGCCATAAGAATTGTCAACCAGGTGCATCCATTATATTTAAGTAACTTAATGGCTTCACCTGTTTGACAACTCGTATAGCAGAGTATATGAGTTCTTTTCGCTATACCCTTTGGTATTAATTTGGTCTAGCTACTCACTGTTGAAGCCTCAAAAAAGGCTGAAACCGGTCTGGGTAGTGACCCCCTGCCATAATGTAATAAAAGCATACATTTCCTATGAAATGTGTTTTTACATTATGGAAAATACCAAGAATGGCGATCAGAACTTTACCACCTTAGTAGTAGGGGAGGCGCTTTTGACAAGATCAAGATCAAGATAAGATAAGGAATCGTGACGTGATTGGTTGATGACGTCATGGTTCTGGAATGTTTGGAATTTCCTTGTTGTCATATGTGTCAATGGCTTCAGTTCTTGTGTTTTGGTTCGCGTATGGGATTATGGGTGATGGTAGAGATAAGGAATCGTGTCGTGATTGGTGGGACACTTTTAACAAGATCTAGATCAAGATAAGATAAGGAATTGTGACGTGAATGTTTGTTGTTATGAGATGTAGATAAGTGACGTCATTTGTTATTTGTAAATAAGTGACGTCATTTGTTAGTTGTAAATAAGTGACGTTGTTGTTTTGAATGGAAAAGGGAGATATATTAGAGATAAGGAATCGTGTCGTGATTGGTGGGACACTTTAAACAACATCAAGATCAAGATAAGATAAGGAATCGTGACGTGGATGTTTGTTATTATAGAGTTTGGAATGTTTGGAATTTCGCTGGGGCCCTCGTTTGTCGGGGATATCACGTGGTGTGTTTGGTGATATTTAGAGATAAGAATCGTGACGTTATTTGTTTGGAAATTCGCAGTTTCGAGGTTTTCTGAATAATTAATTATATGCTATGTCACTCAAACACAGTTTTTTTTCCTTCTTCTTCTATAGATGGTTGTACTAATTTTCCAATACAATTTGGGGTATTTCTTTACCCCAAATTGTATTGGATTAAAGGGTGGGAATTCTTAGAGTAGTGTCGTGATAGCAGGTGTGATTAGATTTTCTGAATAATTAATTATATACTGGTGTCCTTAATCACACACACACAAACACACACACACACACACACACACACATTAGACATGAAAAGTCGTTAATGTATCCATGTTGGTACTTTAATATGTATCCTATGATTATTCTTATGAAAAAAAAACTATTCAGTATTAGAATTACGCTTACCAAAAAACATGCGAACAGTGATTATTGTATTACAATTATCAATTGTTATGTTCAAGTTAAAAAAAAGCTTACATTTCTTTCCAGAATGGGAACATCTTAGTATTATCTAGGTTTTCTGAATATTCCGAATTGTTGATTAACATATATTCACAGAACACAAACACAAGTCTGAAAAGACATTTCACGTTTTCATTATAGGTTACTGTGGATAACATATATTCACACCACAAAACACACAAAACATAGGAGTTGAAAGATATTTCTGTAAATAACTAGAAAAGCTAGTGGACTACATAATTTACTTTAGTATCCGATTGGTTCTCTGTATGAATTCTTTCCCACTGTTGCCCAACCTTGGTGGGAAAGTCTATGCGCCATTTTGTTTAGGGTAAGTGTTATTTCCGGTTTCAAATTCCGATTGCTGTTAGAGTATGGAATTCTGACAAGTGAAATTATTATTTTATTTTTTTCCAAATTTATTGGTTATTTTCTGTATTTTACTTTTACAGGTCATATTCTAACAGAATAACTGAGCAGAATTAATAAATATATAAAGTATATGTGAATTTATTTTCCAACACTGTATATTTCTCATTAAGTCTTATCTTTAAGGTATCTATCTTATCCGGTCGCTGTTTGTTGTACGTAGGTGAGAAATCGTGTGTTTTGGTTCGAACTCTTGGTTTCCGTTGGGAAATTACCAATATAACTATTAATTTTACTTTCGATTCCTTGTGCTTTTAACCTATTTCTGTAAGTGGAATTTATTTATTTTATTTATATTTTCTTTAGCATTAGTAAATTTTAAGTAACTGATATGAGACAAACAAGGTTTCGAACTCTCCGCTGTTTTTCTACAGCAATCTTTTTAAGAGTTTTGTAACTTGTCATTCAGGTGAAATCTTCACCACTAAAATTCTAGCTATTAATTTAATACCCGATTATATCTTTTGCTTCCAAGATTTGACAGGAGTTTCTTGAAATATTTGAGGGCTTGCATGAACAAATAAGACTTTTAATTCAATGAATCAAAAAAAAATTCTCTGGTTACTTTGTGGCATGAAATTTCACAAGGAAAAAAAAATGTTATCTTCCTTCTTAAATTTGTATAACACATCTACGACTCCCAATTTGTTCATTTAAATTTACACATTTTATTTGAACGAAATATTATTTACAAATTGTATTTACTGAATTTAACAATACAGAAAATAAATAAATTGAAAAATACATCAAAGGTTCTTCCATGCTTGTGGAATTGCCATCGTATGGTTTAGACAATGTGACTCTCATCTGAAAGTTAATTTTTCATTTGGTGTTTGTTGGGAATTTATTTCTGTAGTAAAATTAAGGGTTGCATATTTATATTTTCGAATCCAATACATATACTTCTGAGAATTATTAAAAGCACAGAATCTTTCGTTATGTTTCCAAAAGCATTTAAAAATACGCGTTATGTTTTCACATTTTGGGCATCCAATTTCATTTAAATCAAGAACCGGCCTCCCTATTAACATCGCTAATGTTTTTGATTTTTCTCTTCCTTTGGCAAGTAATATATGATATTTCCATGTTGATTCTATCATCCAATTTCTTAGTTTGTCTAAAGATAGTGAACCAATTTCCCACTTCCACTGATGGTTATATTTTATTAACCAAGAATTCTGTTTTTTAACTCTTTCAGGTAATTCTTTCCAACTACATATCTTACACTAATTCCATCAAAAATACAAATTTCTTTAGGAAATAAATTTGAACTCTTATTCAAACGAAATTGGCAGTCAATTATAACAATGATAACTGAAAATTCGTATTTTTTCACCCAATGTCGATTTTTCAGAATCGTTTTCCTTAATTCTACTTCTTCTTCTTAGATTACTTCATATGGCACCACAAATAAGTAGTTATTTATTATTATTATTTCACTGATTATTAGCTCTGATCGTATACTTTATGGCAACTTTCGTTTACAAAATTCTAAACAATTAGAACTTTTCACAAAGAAACTTTCAAAGAATTTGTGGCTCACCCATTATTTTTATATTACCAAATACAAAACAGCAGCTGCAGTGGATGAACGATTACCTTAAGTCCAAAGTCACTCGACTCTATGGTATTTTCTTATAGTACTGTTTACACTTACTATGCCCTACCCTGACCGTTCATTCAAAAATGAACGTTTTGTGCAGATGACTCAACGGACATGTTTTCGCATGCTGCTGGTTATACTGTTGGTGTGTTTTTATCTTACTTTGTGTGAGGAAAGGTAAAATTTGTTATATGTGTTATCTGGAGAGTACAAACATTTTTCTATACCCAAACTTTAAGAGTTAAAGTCACGTTTTGGGTTAATTAGGTGCTCTCTCTCTCTCTCTCTCTCTCTCTCTCTCCTCTCTCTCGTCTCTCTCTCTCTCTCTCTCTCTCTCTCTCTCTCTCTCTTTCTCTCTCTCTCTCTCTGTAAAAACAACCAAATTTCTAACAGTTCGGATTTTCGATTATGTGAACGAATTGTTTTCCAGATAACTCGAATAATGTCAATAGGTAGTATTAGACAATTTCTAAAATATTCAAGACATGGATATTAGTTTTCAACACTTCTTTTTCCCCCCATCCTGGGCATTAATTTCACAGTTGTGATTTTTTTAAAAATAATTAAATGAATTGCATTAGAGATATAAAAGCTGTGGATTTAAATATCAAGTTCTAATCAGAATAACTGAGTAAAAAATTCACTGTGGAAAAACACAACAACAAAAGCACACATCTTTGTTCATTTAACACGTTCACTGCCAACTACGAGTATACTCGTAGTTCGTATATGAGCTTAACAAGCCAACTATGAGTATACTCATATGTTGGTTTACTGACCTCCTATGCCAAACACGAGTTAACTCTTTGTATAATTACCTTATTTGGACCCTTGGATTCTGAATAAAGCGGAGAGCATGTCTGGGGGCTTGGTAGAAGAGAAATAATTTCAACTAAAATATAGTATATTGTGTATGTGCCTCAGATGCCAACTACGAGTATACTCGTATGTTGATTACCAACCTCGTATGCCAAGCGTGAGTTAATCCGTAGTATAACACGTAATTTGTAAATCAATTTAAACTAGTAAAATCAATAAAAATAAAAACCAATCAATGAAATAAAAAAGCACTCAGTAAAATAAAAAAAAAACAATTTATCCAAATTAAGAATGGTACATTTTAAAACAATTTTCCACACACAATGATGATTTTTCCTGGCAAACAGGACAATAATAACGTGTTTCGCGTCTACGTTTGTTTCTTGTACAGACACGGCATGGCTTTGTCGGTTGACTCTTTTTTTTTGTTGGTGGTAAAATTTCCAAATAATGAAAATCCCGATTCCTCCTAATATTCTCTGATGCTGTAAGTTCATCCATCCCAACAAAAATTTAGATAAATTTATCTCTAAATTTTAATGCAGACATTGCATTTCCAGTAATCATGTTATAAAATTTATGCGCATTTTGAATGTATACCTCAAAAATGCGTATTGCCAATTTCTTTGGCCATCAAATTGTCTTTCGTAAGGTGGAATAGTATGAAAGCATTTGATCAGAAAGATCGGTGCCTGACATACCCAAATTATAATCCCTAACGATATTAGGTTTTAACTGAAATTTACCATTCCGATTTTGCGTTTTAACCATTTCGAATTTGTGCATATTTGAAATGGAAAGGACTTCCCTCTTATCTTTCCATTTACTGACTACAACAGGACCTCTTCTTTGCCAGACAAATTCCCCTTTTATTAGTTTCTTTTGAATAACATCTGGTGGATTGTTTTTCCTATTATTTCTCAGAGTTCCACACACTTCTGTTGGTAAGCGATTCTGTTAGAGCTACAGAATTATAAAAATTGTTCATATGCAATACATAACCCCTGTCTAAATATTCTTCCATCAAGTGGAATACAACATCATATGCGTGACCCATTTTCGCTAAAGACGATTCAGATTTTCCTGTATAAATTTTTATTTTTATCACCAATCCATTTGATTCGCACAGTTCATAGAATTTCACGCCATATTTATGTTTTTTGTTTTTTATGTATTGCCGAAATGCCAGTCTACCGCGCCACAACATCATTGACTCATCAATACATAAGTTTCTGTCTGGTGTGTAGCAATTTCGCATTACACTATTAAAATGATCTAGGACTGGTCTTAATTTGTGCAATTTATCATTAACTGCTTGGGAATTATCTGCGAAATGCAAATGACGCGATAAAATTTGAAATCGATTTCGGCTCATTTTATAGTGCCAAAATGGCAAATTGTAAAGTTGATTTGTACTCCAATAATGCTCAATAGACGGTAAATTACAAGGTCCCATATGAAGTAAAAGTCCAAGAAATAATTTCATTTCAGGTATGTCTGTTGCTTTCCAGTTAGAAATTCTTCGACTTATTTTGAACTGCGCTCGACTTTCCTCAATATTTTGTAAAGCATATAAATTGGTTTGTTCTACTAAAATTGTGAGAAATTCTTCAGAAAAGAAAAGTTCAACTAACTTTTTGATACTGAAATTTCCAGTGTCAATTTTAAAACCTGCAGTTTCAACAAAGTCAAATTGTGGGGGCTCCTTTTCTGAATTTTCCCAATAAGTTGATGCATTTGGCTGGTTGCTAACTTCATCTTCAAAAGTTTCTTCATCATCAGAGTCACCGCTAGAGTCGTCTGTAGGATCATCTTCGGAATCAGAACCAAATATTTCATGAAATTCATCATCGCTCATATTAGCATGTTTCCACTTCTATATCAGTAAGTTTTCTTTTACTGGTCATGGCGAAATTGAATGTTCTTAGAGATTAGAAACTAAAACTGAACTAGATGCAATAAACAATGGCGTCAGCACATGTAATATATAGCTGGAAGTGATACGAGATTACTCGTAGTTGGCATATGAAACAAAATTCTGTCTGATAAGCCGGCTACCAGATTACTCGTAGTGACCTTGAAGACGCGAAAAGCGCTTGGCGTGTGGGAACAAAGTATGACTGAGTAGCGTGGCAGCGAACGTGTTAAGTTTACAAATGCACATTTTATTTTGCTGAAATGCTATTTACAAGTATATTCACTGAGAAAAACTCGAAACATGTAATTACCTAAAAATATTTCACAATATTTAGTTTAGACTCTTAACATTTTCCAAAGAGTTCAATGAATAAAATGTTTGTTATTCACTGTTTCTTGGTTACATTACATCAAAATAGCTGGTCACGCAAAAGAGTTTTTAAATGAGATACCATGGTAACCACACTTCCATACGTTTGATATTGTGTCAGTCTGGAAATGACACTATGCCTCCCTAAACATTCTGTGTATTCTTTTGTCAGCAAATATACACAAACAGTTTTTGTAAAATGTTCGTAAATGTCCCAAAATAAAGAATCTTTATCGAATTGGATAAAATCTTGAAAATCTAATTTTACCATTGATGAATTTAAATGATTAGCGATAATTTTCCCCATTATACGAAAAGATGGTAATTCAGTTTCCAAAAATAGCAAATTATTATCAATGTGTTACATTTTTGGTGAAAATCTCTCAGCTTCTTCACAACTAATAGTAAAAACTTTACTTCCATCAGCTCCTGTATCATCAAGTATTAGTTCCCCATCTTGGCATTTCAGAATATAACACTCACCAAGGTCCATTTCATAGTCAAATCTTCTTTGCAAGTAGCCGAGGATATCAGACCACTCCCTGCATGATGGATAAATACATCACAATGTACGTGTCTTCTAAAATAATAATCGGTTTCCATCCTTTTAGAGCTAGGTGAAGAGTTTTGTCTCTTGCTATTTTCCTGAAGAAAGAAAATTTCAATGACTTTTGTGGCTCACCCATTATTTTACTTTACTTCCCTGGATACCAATCACCACAACACAATACGATAACTTCACAGGATGAACAAATTGTCGTAACTGCAAAGACACTTGACTCGTTTATTTTTCCTTATAGTACTGTTTACCTGACCCTTAACCCTGACCGTTCCTTCCAAAATGAAACTTTTGCACAGATGATTCACGGACATGTTTCTACATGCTGTTGGATAAACCATGATGACAATGACGGATGTGTGTCAACCTGGGAAAATTCCACGATATCATATCTCAAAAACATCACCCACAATTCCATAGCCAAACAAAACATGACAACGATGTCGTTATGTGTTTGTATATTTCTGGGGAACATATGTCTCTCATTCTGTGATATCACAGAGGGTGACAAATGTCTTCCCTGCAATGCTCCCCCACCTAACCCCATCACCCTAGTCTCTCACCTCCTCTCTCCTCCAGAAGATGTCTGCTCAGCCTAGTGGAGATGAGTGAGCTCATCGTTTGCGGATATCTTTTAGTGATGTCACCTCCAATTGATACTGATAACTTTTTAGGAAAAAAACACGTTTTTTATGATAACTTTTTTGGAAAAAAAATAAAAAAACGCGTTTTTTTCCAGTGGGCGTGGCTTCATGAGTCAGGAATTTCCCTGTGGGCATATGTGTCAATGGCTCCAGTTGTTGTGTTTTGGTTCGCGTATGGAAAACTTTATTTCCTGTGATGTTGTTGTCAATATTGTTGACTCCTCCTCCAATTGCATGTATCATATGAAACTCATCGTAACCGGAATCAATGTTATTAAATTCTCCCGGAAGATGAATTTCGGCAAGAGCAACTTCCCATTTACCTTTAAGTCTGATCTCGTGTGGTAATTTCACTTGAAATTTCGTTTGCGTGTTTGTAGGAAACATTTTCATACTGGCATTACTGGGAAGGGTTAAGTAAAACATCTTCGTTACGAACCCAAGAATTATACAATGAGGGATAACCGAGCCACTTAACAAAATACTGAAGCTTTCCTTTCTGTTTGCCATTTTTAAGTACTTGTTTGATTAGATACACTTCTTCCGGAAGTTCATTGGGTATATTAGCCTTTTGCAGTTGAGGTTCATAGAAAGTTCCCTCCACTATCTCTCCGTCCCGACTGCGAACTCTATATACTACAGGGTTTCTATTAATAACCTGAGCAATAGTGAACAATTCTCGTGTCCAGTTACCCCAATACCCTTTTCTAAATTTGTGGGTATCATCACTTAAAACCACACTATCACACCTACTTGAAGTTTTGGTTTGGTAGTCTCCTCTTGGGTTCCGTACAAATATTTCCAAACACAATCCTCGTTGTGAAGGTTAACTTGCGAAGGAGCCATACTGATAGTATGGTGTGGTGTGAGGTTATAAGTATGTACAAGGGTCAGCAAAACTTTCGTATAACTTTTACTTTTAGTATACGTCATCCATTTGTAGATCTTTGTTTTCAATGTTCTGATAAATCTTTCTGCAATGGGTGCTTTCTTTCATTTCACTCCTGGTCGTGTAGAAATTAATATTGTGGTTTTTAAACATTGTACGAACTTTCTTGTTGCAAAATTCTTTTCCTTGATCAGTGTTTAGGTAACATGGAACTTCCTCTTTAAAAATAGACTCGAAAGCATTAACAACATCGTCTGTTGATTTCTTCTTCAGTGTTCGAACCCACGCAAATCGGGAAAAACAATCAATGCATACAAGAAGGAAACACACACCCCCATTCTCTTTTGCAAGGGATGACATATCTGCCAAATCACATTGAAAAGTGTGTAAAAGTGTCGGAACTTTGATTTGATTGCGTTTAAACTTTCTTCTAATGGATTTATGTCTCACATAAGTAGGTTGTGGTGCTAACCAACGTTTTACGGTTTCATGTTGCAAATTTGTATGTTTCTGTAAAGCTTTGATACTTCCAAAACTAACTACTGTATTAGGATTATAGTAATCTGCTAACTTTTCCATTACTATCAACGATTTTTTTTCTTTGCAGGTGAAAATCAAGAACTATGGCAAAAGTGCCAGATATTTGCTTTTATAGCAGTACTGGTAATATTAGTGACTGCTGAAATTGCCATAATCATCTGGGAAGCAGTATCAAAATCAGGCAATCAGACTTGCCTCATCAAAGAAATGTTACGCCAAGAAAAACACCATTTGCATTGGTGATATATGTAAATTCCTATTTCTGCATATTGCATTGTAAATAATATCTATTAAATAAATATGTAAACTTAAAAGAACAAACAGTGTCTTTGATGTGTTATGTATGTTTAAGTAAGAATATGTTGGAAATCACCGTGAATTCACACACGATTTGTTTATTTATTTATTGAACTTTATGATCTTAATTTAGACAAATCAAAATATTCGGATGAATTATGAATAAAATATGAACTTGATTAGAATATGAATATAGAAAAAAAATACAGATCAGCTATGGAAAAAAAAGTGTGTTTAAGAGACACCAGTATATAATTAAATTATTCAGAAAAGCTCGAAAGAATGCCGCCATCACAAGTCTACTCTACTCTTAGAATTCCCACCCTTTAACAGGAAAGACATGCTCCATAATGTATTGGAAATTAGTACACCCCATCTATAGAAACCAAACAAAAAATGACGGATGTGTGTCACCCTGGGAAAATTCCAAGATATCTTATCTCAAAAGCATCGCCCACAATTCCATAGCCAAACCAAAATACCATGTGATATCACAGAGAGACATATGTTCCCCAGAAATTTCCAAACACATAACGTCACGATTCTTATCTCTAAATATCACCAAACACACCACGTGATGTCCCCGACAGACGAGGGCCCCCAGCGAAATTCCAATCATTCTAACTCTATAACAACAAACATTCACATCACGATTCCTTATCTTATCTTGATCTTCATCTTGTCAGAACTGTCCCACCAATCACAACATGATTCCTTATCCACTAATATATCCCCCCCTCTCCATTCAAAACAATAATGTCACTTATTTACAACTAACAAATGACGTCACTTATCTACATCTCATAACAACAAACATTCACGTCACGATTCCTTATCTTATCTTGATCTTCATCTGGTCAGAAGTATCCACCAATCACGCCACGATTCCTTATCTCTAATATATCTCCCTTTTCATTCAAAACAACAACGTCACTTATTTACAAGTAACAAATGATGTCACTTATCTACATCTCATAACAACAAACATTCACGTCACGATTCCTTATCTTATCTTGATCTTCATCTGGTCAGAAGTATCCACCAATCACGCCTCGATTCCTTTTCTCTAATATATCTCCCTTTTCATTCAAAACAACAACGTCACTTATTTACAAGTAACAAATGACGTCACTTATCTACATCTCATAACAACAAACATTCACGACACGATTCCTTATCTTATCTTGATCTTCATCTGGTCAGAAGTGTCCACCAATCACGACACGATTCCTTATCTCTACGATCACCTCTAATTCCATACGTGAACCAAAACACAAGAACTGAAGCCATTGACACATATGACCTCCAGGAAATTCCTGACATTCCTAACTCATGAAGCCATGTCCACTGGAAGCATTTGGTTTAAAGTGTCCCGACAATCACAACACGAATCCTTATCTCTTCCACCACCCATAATTCCATACGCGAACCAAAAAATCACCCACAATTCCATACACGAACCAAAACACAACAACTGAAGCCATTGACACATATGCCCACAGGGAAATTCCTGACTCATGAAGCCACGCCCACCGGAAGCATTTGGTGTGGGTGGGTGCGTGCGTGCTTGCGTGCGCGTGAGAATTTCTCAATCAACGTCTGCAATGGAAAGCAAGCCAATTAAACATAGATTTGATTTTATAGTTTCCCAACACAGCAAATAAATGAATATATAATGACTGGTGTCATCCTCAGATAATCTCACAAATAAGCTTCGAGGATGAAAGCTGAGAAAATACATCTCATCCAAGATAAAAAAATAATAAATAAAAATAAATAAAACAATAATAAATATATCATATGTAATCAAATGCATGAAATGTATGAAATGTACGTATCACATGTATACAAATGTATGTAATATTGTATCATGTGTAATGATAAGTATGTAATGTATGTATCATACGTCATAAATTATTATAATTATTATTGCGAAAAAAATTATTATTATTATTATCAGAATACTTGAATGTGCCAAATGTAAAGAAATGTATGTATTGTTGTATCATACGTAAACAAATGTATGTAATGTTGTATCATACGTAATCAAAACTATGTAATGTATGTATCATATGTAATAAATTATTATTATTATATTAAAAAATTATTATTATTATTATTATTATTATTATTATTATTATTATTATTATTATTATTACATAACATCACAGGATGTACGAAGCCTCATCGCTGGATTTGCTCTGCATTACATCTCCACAGATGCACTGCATCACCCAAGTACATTTTGTTCTCTTAACCGAGGAGTGGGTGATAGATGGGTACTGTGACGATAAACGTTTGCTGCTTAGTTTACAATAAGCTGAGAATAGGCTTAAATCTATATATTCAGATAAGTGACAGTTATAAAAATGCGTTTAGGCGATATAGGACCGGTGTAAAATTGTAAATTCTGAAGCAAAACTTTTGTGCACGGTGCAGGAGATATCATCGAGACTAGTAACGTTTTGACAGATAGGTTATTTAAAATAATCTGATTTTGGTCAAGTGACCCACAGAAGACAAGCATAGGGTGTTTTAGATTAAAGTTCCCCTGATTCCGCTGCTTCTCCATTCAGAGCAATCCGAAGGGAGAACCAGTGGAAGAAATACCCTCTAACTTGGTGAATTACCTAACCGGATCACGGGGAAGCCATTTTGAAAATAAAAATTAGTTCAAACGTGACCGAGAGGGAGGAGAAATGCAGCGCTTTGAGCAAGATAAATAGTAATTTTGCACATCACCTGAGCCGTACGGCGATATAAATCAAGGAGCGAGACTACGTTTACAGTCATTCGACTTTCACGATGAGTCTCATTTTGTTGAACATAGTAATGTTGAAGCATGAGGGAGCACCGTCCACATAGGACATAAACTTTGAAAAGTATTTCCTCACCACGTCACAATGGATAAAGCAATCAGTAGCTCTTTTCTATGAAATGGTCCTCTGTGTTCACTAGTTCTTAACTCCTGTGACATTTGGCTTTGGGATTACCTCAGAATCTTGGTGTATATCGTAGCAAAGATCTTCACCTGTCAGATTTGAAAGACAAAATCGCACGTCACGTGCGAAACCTTCAACAGGTCAGTTGACCTTTGGACAGATCAATTGCGTTCTGCAGTAGACTTCTAGGGTGGAATCGTATACAAAGGCCAGTACATCGAGCAAAACTTGCATTGATCAACCGGATGATCTTCTTCTTAACAGCTTCTTGCAACATGTCAGTTCTACGTGATATGCTTCAGTATCACACTATTTTATGATACGAGCGAAATAAACATAGCCGGTTAACTTGTTTGTCATTGACTTTGAATCATTTCACAATCACTTGTCACCCAATTCATATTAATGTAATTATGTCCTGTTCGCATCGCAATATTTCTCCTGTAGATCGTTTTTGGCCTGGTTAGGGTATGTACAAGTTTCAGGATAGTTCTTCTTCTGGTTCTCTCTACAGATTACTCTGAATTGGAGTAATTTTATTTGAAACACCACGCAGTCCCCTGTTTCTGATAGGACACGCAGTAACTTGCCTTCATCCTCTATGCAGGAAGTGGAGGAATTCCAGTTCCTGCATGGTTCCAGAAGGGCAACTTTATCATTAGACGCAAGAGACACTAGTGAACAGAAATGACATCCAATGATCTTTGAAAAGGACCAACAGGCGCGACCGCCGTTTCGACCGATGCGAGATTTGTGATTTTGACCCATTCAAAGTCACATTACGATTTGCTGATGGTTATTTTGGCTTCGAAAATGAGGGGGAATTTTGGCTAAAAGCAATCAGCAGCTCTTTTTCTATGAAATTGTCCACTGTGTTCACTAGATCGTAACCCCTGTGACATTTGGCTTTGGGATTACCTCAAGGTAGAGCGGAATGAAGGTCTTCAGGCTTATGGAGCAGATGTTTGGATCAAAAATTCTGGAGATCCCAGTAGGAGTAATTATGTTCCGAATTACTGACGGGGTAAACTCTACGGTATAGGTAAAGGTCAAACTGCTTAAACAATAATAACAGCATTTGGAGAAGTAGAGAGGATTATCAGGTTTCGAGTTGAGAGATTGCTTATAATAAAGCTTTCTTGTATGGTAGCAGAATTATAGAAATTCAACTTTCAAGGATAAGGAAATGACGCGGGCAAACTTGTATTAGGAAACTAGAGAGGAGCAAATCCAGCAGGTGAATTTAACGGAATACCTTAAGCTAGGAGGTAAAAAAAAATGTTTATACATTTTGCATTGTCTGGCAAGCGACGTCCAATCTCACAAAGGAACAAGTGTCACCTTTTAGAGCAAGGAATAGTGAAGCATGCAATTTGGACATTGCAGAAAGAATGGCGTTGTTGTGACTGTAATGTGGTTTCTAATCCGAAAAGAAGGTCAAGTGATGATATGCATAAGTTATGATGGCATTTATATACAGCATAGGTTGCGAAGTGGATGCGCAAATGATTTTTGGTAAAGGGGTTTGATTTCTTGATATTTTGGGAGTTGTTTTATGCTATTTTTTTAATATTCGAGGTAGACTTTACTTAATGACATTAATACTCTGATCTACTGTTGTACTTTTCATGATTTGCTTTTGTGAAGAGTTGAAGAGAGAGAGTGTTGGGCGATACAATGAAAAGAGAGAGAGAGACTCTTGAACATGCAACCAGAACACATATAGACTGTGCTCTATCTCTTTTCCGTAGGGTGGTCTTGAAAATGTATCTCCCTCTCCAGGAGTTCCCCCCCCCCTTCGAAAAATGTATACTTCCTTGTGACCACGTTAGCATTAAGAAGATTTCCTTTTGTACGCTTCAAAAATAAACATACAGTCTTAATCCAGGGATACTCCAATGGTCCTCCAGAATATTATTCACGATGGAACGATTAAGTATGTTCAATTGCAGCATACCCTACATACCCGTCGGAAATGACTGCTATCTCCAAATAATCCATTGTTTCTACAGTTTCAAAAATATCGCAATTCAAAGCTAAAACCTTCGAAGAGTTTGTAATCATTTGATGCAATTCGTTCACTTTTTTGATGAAAATATGCGTCATCTGTCGACCATCTCAGAAGATAAACTCATATGGTGTCTTAAAAGAAGAAGAAATCGTGGGAAATGAGTCTGTAGATTCAAGAAGGAAGAAGGAAAGAAAGAAAACTAACAAACTAACAGAAGATACTCCCGGTCGATAATGCTAATTGTAAGACACGATTAAAGGTCGCAAAGTGTGAAATGTCTAGAGTAATTTGGAGGTTCTCTCGGCACGTGTCTTACCTACTGCTCGGCGCGGGTGATTAAACCTCGTCTATGAGAGACGATGAAATTAATCTCGTCAAGCAACGCCATAACGGCTACATGACTTAATTAAAACGCCTAAACACGAGATGTAGCATATTCCTGCACTTTTATTATAAGCACCAGCGAGACTACGATGGTGTTCACCTCGAGACACAACAGCAACACAGGGATGCTTCGTCGAGAAAATTGACCACATTTAGTCGTGAAGAAGCTTTCCGATTGCTTTTTAAGGGCAGCCACCAATGGATGAATCAATAACAACGACAACACCTTGCCTTTCGTCACTGATATTCGAATGACATCGTTCTCATTTTAACAGCACCAAAAAGAAAAGTTAATGCCCGATTCTCCCCTGCAGTCGATTAGATTTGAGACGACTGTCCTAAATTATTAGAGCTTCACATTCACATTCACAAATGGATATTGGCGAATTACCTGGTACTTCTCATGAAGGAAAGGCAATCAAAACGACGCTTGACAAAATATGGAAAGGAACCAATGAGTTTTCTCAACCTCAGTGTAACTGCTCGACAGAGAGGGAAATCTTTGTTATCATTAGTGAAGATGACGATCTTGTTTGCAGTTATAAATTCCGTGGATGACCAGTGATGCCGTCGCTAAACGCTGCGTTATCCTTGTCGACAGAACAACATCAGGAATAAAGTCCAAGCTCTGCCTGTTGCACGAGAGGCCGGAAAACTTGTAAATTATAAGAAAGCATTGGCAGTTATAATAATGTCACATGTTAACAAAATAGTAACACGGTTTCGCACCTCATCCACTAATCCTAGCGAGGAGATTACGGATCGTTCAAAAGGTCGAAATTTGCTCAATAGTCTCATCTATTTCATAAATATTCGCCCTTTATTCTTCATATATGTGGAATGTTTTCTACCCCACTCAGAAACGCGACATTTTAGCCACGTTTTTACTGCCATATAGAAAACAAAATTGCTTTTTAGACGGATGAACACAGAACGATCAGTCTTCTGTAGGTTAAGGTTCACCAGAAAGTCTGCGAATTGAAGGATTTCAAATGACGTAAAAGTTTGCAATCATTCTCATAATCTAATCCAAATTTGTGTTTTCACTCACACCTCGAA
Organism: Typopeltis vanoorti; assembly: GCF_054136105.1. NCBI lineage: Eukaryota > Metazoa > Arthropoda > Arachnida > Uropygi > Thelyphonidae > Typopeltis > Typopeltis vanoorti. The sequence goes on along the minus strand of NC_143571.1, from coordinate 93,992,045 downwards.
CAAGTTAAATAGCAAGACCAAGTGAACATGCCATTTAAATTCATCTAAATGAGAGGACAGTCGCCTAACCCCTTTGCTCGCAAATCTTCAAGAATGAAACGCTCTGCTACTGTTCCAAGTGAAGCCCCAAATAGACATAAGCATATTTCTTGTACAAACCAACTACAGACTGGATAAACTCCCGATCATTCGAGTGCAAAGTCAGTCTCTTGTTTTGCGCATTTCTTCTCACGTCACGTGGAGTAGATAATGAGAAGCATTCCTTTGTGCCAATCAAGATTCCTAAAGTAGATTTAAGTTGTTCCTGCTCACACCACGAGGGTGATCCTGTGGGAATGCGGTGCCATTGTCGGCGATCTCCAGGAAGTTTCCAGTCTCTGGGGACGGAGGTCCTGTAATCTCATTTACGGTCTCTGGAGATGGCCTTCTCAGAGTATCTTCTTGCAAAGTGCGCTTAAGATAAGCAAATTAAAGATAAAAGATGCAAGGCGAGGAGAGAGAGAGTGCCCACCGAGGATGCACTGTATTGTACTGTGGCTTCAGAATGAAATTCAACACAGCTCGCTTTAATGCATATTCCCTTAATGAACTTTAAAACGTAATGAAAGCCGCTTTATTTCAGCTTTAATGAAAGTTTGAAAACGCTCCTTTCCTTCCTTGAGTAGATTTATTTTTAAGGTTTGCTTTCTACTTTTACTGAAGAGTCAACAGCTACATTAAGGATGCATTCCATAAACAATTCAGATTTTCTCACGCACTCACTTGGCTTCGTGTGCAATTCGATTTCAAAGTTCATCAACCCAGTGATAGGTTAGCTGTGGTCATAACCGGGAACTGTCGTCCAACAAAGTGATTTACTCTAAAATGTGCAAAATCTGTTGGCCATAGAGGTTTAATATTGGCTGGATCGGTTGCCCTGTCACCATCTCTCCAGCCAACGGACTGTGTGTGTCTGAATTCTGTCATCGACCGCCGATTTTTTGTCAGTATCTTTAGGTGGTAAGTTAATTTCGTAGCCCGTCGGAGCCCACCACTACTCTGCTTAATGGAAGCCAAAAGTGGCTCGAAAGAGTTCCGCGTTTGGTCACTACAGAAGGGGAAACAGGGTTATGTAAATTTTATCAGACCTTTGGTGTGGAGGACCTTAAGATATCTGCCTTTCTTGGAAAAGATTCATATTTAAAAAAAAATAAACGTATCGAGTGAGACTTTGTTTCTTCACTTAATTGATCTCTCTTCCGGCATTGTGCTGCAATATCGACAATGACATCGCTTTCCTGATTTTTGATAATCCTGAAAGACATGCAGAAATTATTGTCACGTCGGACCAGCCAGTAAAACATAAGTGATGACCATGTAAACCAAAATCTTGCATTTTTTTTTGTTTTCAGAAAAGCGTTTTAATTTGTTTATTTTTTTCTATTAATTTATTTTGAAAGTGGTCGACTTGAATACTCTAACCCAAAGAAGAAAAAAAAAATCCTGCTTTGATCGAAATTCTGATGGACACTGGACTATGCTCACACGTGTACGCCTTCGATTTGCTGGAAGTGTCGCTCTTCAGTATCGTATTCTAAAATGTTGTCTAGGCTGCAGCCAGAGACGACTTTAGAATAAGACTTCCACACACAGACACACATACACACACAAGGGGATTATTTGCCTTTCTGTTAAGGAACCTGAAAAGAGAAAAGCTTTCAGTAGTGACAAAAACAAGAATATTCTTATTAGAACAAGAAGACCTCTTCAAATGCTCCACCTGCTTTCAAGGAACTTTAAATCTCATTAGATTTTCAAGAGCTGCTGAACAATCAACAAACAACCTTTAAACTTGAATGAAAATCATTTTTAGAGTGGATTTATGTCGCTTTATTTCCATGGGCATCGTTTGTAATCATAAGTTCGGTCTCATATAATTTAACATCGAGCAGTGTCTGAAAGGTAAACATAAATATCGAGAACTTATTCGTTAAGTGCTCATGTTCAAAGAAGGGTGAAGGGTTAAAATTCTGAATTTAGTGTTTCCCTATATGAGGTCACCATATGGCCCGCTATGACTCTTCTCCTCAGGCGAGAAATCAAAATTAGACAGAACAGCGTCATTTTGGTAGAAGCCGTAAGCCAAGAAACGGGTGCCAAACGAACTTTCAAGTTGGTATCAAAAAGAGAAGCGAACAGCTCAATTTCGCTTCCTGTCACGGTTCTTGAAGGCTGTTGGACTTAATGGGGTTACTCCATTACTCCGACAAGCACATTACGTTAGGGAATGAATGAAATTCATTCTGCAAATATTTTCCAAATGAGAACTGGAAAAAATGACCTCGCATCAGGTGAACCTCACCTTTCCAGGTTCATCTGACGTGCTTTTCTGACCGCAAAGACAGAGTTGAAGAGTAGAATTAAGTCGTTATCCTGATAACCCCATCCACAGATCTGCGGGAATTACCGAAGCAGTTAGTGAAGGTGGCCTGATTTTCACGTTGAGAACGCTCACTTTTGACTAGCAGCAATTCAAAGGAAGGAAACTTTTATCGTGTACACCACTCGAGGGTATATATCAGGAATGTGATGAGGAGGAGGAGGAAACTTTTACTGAATTTATAAACACGAACTCATAGGAAATGCATAGAGAATGATCGTGAGTGATCGAATATAAAAATGTCCATTTTGTTGCGCAGAGAAGACAAGCGAAATAATCAGACGACAGAAAGGTTAGCTTTCCGTCTGATGGAAGTCCGGGCTTGACGCAGGATTTTCCACTCCCTTTAAGAAATAAATTCGGTTTCCTGGCAGGAAGCAATTCCAGTTTGTTTTTTCTCGTCGATCCGGCAGCAGCGGCGAAGAATACGATCCAATAGAAGAGGAAGACAATCTCGTTCTTGCATCAAATTCTCTCCGAGCGTTATCTCCGACAGTGTTCTCGTCGAAGATAAAAACGCAAACAAACGGAAATAAGGTTATATCGGACTCGCTGCCGGACAGCTTTATTCGCAGATGTTCTTCTGCGTTACGGCCCCGTATTTCTCGACTAACACTGTCGTCTCGTCACGGCCAGCTGGCCGCTGGATAACGCGTGAAATTGCGTTTCGGATCGGAGCTACGGATCATAATTTGATGGCCGCCGAAAGAGAACTCGAAAAATCAGCGCCGATCTCGTTCGAGGGATTTCTGTTTTGTCCGACTGCCGCACATTCGGGTCGTCATTCGGGTCAGTGCTTCTTTGCAGCTTCCAGAAGCGCACTCGAGCGGTGTGTTCACGAGGGGTAATCACATTTGCATGCAGTTCCAGCGTAATTATCTCCGCGGTGTCTGCCAACTGCACACTTTCCTGACATACCGTGTTGTCGCTCTGCCATTTGAAGCAGCGTTTGGCTCGCAGGCATCCTTCTGACGTCGGACATGCGAATTCTGGCAGCACTTCAGGCGTGGAACGTCTGCTGCTGACAGATGGATGTTCTCGTTCCTTCCCCCCCCTCTCCGATTCATGCATTTCCGGAGTTCATGCTAAAGAGAGCATCGGCAAGTGCTCATCGCTTATTGATGTGATCGCGAGCATGTCTCACAGAAACGTTTCTACTCGATGAACGAGCTTTCATCAGAAGCATCACGCATGAAGACAATCTCACCTTCGAGTTCCATCCTTCTACTGTACATCGGCAACAGCGATGCCCTATATGCGCGGTTGCCGTTCTTCGTGTAGAACAAGTTTCAGTCGTTCACTGGTAGAGAATACATCACCCCTCAAACAATTTTCTCCGAGAAATCACTTACAAACAACCCCTTACTTCCTCGAGATATCACTTACAAGCAAGTATTTAAAACCTCGATATCTAGTTGATCAACAAAGTCATGATATGTACCCTCGGTGGGGGGGTACAGAATTCAATGAAAATACTCCATGAGTAAATTTGCATTGATAAATTTACTGTCAACAGTTTTCCTCCAAATGAATCAAACATTTGTTGGGGCTCCAATATTTTCAGGTCTCAGATTTCATTTCCTCACATATGAACGCCATTAATCCATCCACATCTTGGTCCTCCTCTGGATTTTTTTGTCCAGCCATCCTAGCATTAATAGTCTATTTTACCATTCTTTCTTCTCTCTTTCTGTTCATTATGTCTGAATGTTAACAATGTCACCTTCTTTCGTAATAATCTTCATTTATGTTATAATTGTGTTAATGATGCCATCTATTGACTCCCTTAATTTTTCTCAAAAATCTATGTTATCTGCCAGTCACAGATCAACTGATATTCCTTTATAACAAAATTTTCAGATCCATAGGTTAAACCTGGTTTCATCACTGTTTTATATTCTGCCAGTGCTGTGCAATTTTGGATAATTTCTCACCCGTTTAATTTCAAATTATTCAGCAAACTCCCCACTACTCTCGGTCTGCTTACTCTGTTGCATATGTATAACAAAACACAATCCTGCAGTATTTTCCCGAAACTGAGGCCGTGTCTCACCCTCCCTTACTTTTCATTATATTCGGCTCGTCATCCAAGAATTTTACACTCCCTGGACTTTCCAGGTATAAGCCATCAAGTCTCTTCAGTCTCCAAAATACGGTTTCGTACTAAACGTTGCTTCTCTCCTTCGAATACTGTTCTTGCATCTGGGATGACAAGCCAAACTCCTTCAGAGTGCTTGGTTGTATCCAAAAGAAAGCTATTAGCTTAGTAGATCACGTAAATGTCCATGTACGCTGCTCCACTTAAACTGACAAACCACTCCTTTCGCACTTTTCATAATCGTACATGAACACAGGAAGCTTCTGGTCAACGTCCATATACTGTCAGTTCCGCCGAACTCACCTAACTTCTCATGTCCATCCTTGAGAGATCTGGCGATATACCTCTTTTACCAATCGAATTGGAGATCCACATTTTCAAGAAATGGATGAAAGGAGTCTTACTCTCTTGCCCACAAAAGGCACTGCAGCATTATAGGTCTCGAGACTTCTTCCGTGTAAGGTAGATATACACTCCTCAGAAAGAAGTCAAAGGACACCATAATGCGAGGAACACAACGCTAGGGAATCCACCTTAATAAGAAGTAGGACCTTCTTTCACTACGATGATTGCATCAATCCTACAGGCATACTTTCAACAAGCATACGACTGTATTCAATTGGAATTTTTGCACCAGTCCTCTTGTAGGCATGTAAGGAGGTCCAGGGACTGTTGTGGGGCGAACGTCCTTTGCAATCACCCCAAACTCCATTTCAACAGAGTTGTGATCAGGACTCTATGGAGGCCAGTCAACAGTGGTGGCGTTCATGTCCAAAAATTACTCACGTAAAGCAGCAGCAGCAGCCTTATGGCAGGGTACATTGGAGGCCTACCAAGGATATGACTAATTTTTTCAGTTAAAGATGGTCAGCCTGGGAAAGAGAACACAGAGGTTTCCTTTCTGAAACTCGAGGATCTTACTCGCGCTAAATTCAAAATTAAAACTTGAATGGTCCGTAATATCTCTGATAGTTTGTAACTAACATCTCCCTTTATTACGACAAATTAAACGCTTATAATATTCTTAAAAATTGTCTATTAATTGCAGATGTTCTTCTGGCTTATTTAGTTTGTTTGCTTTTGTGTAGTATTATGTAAACTTGTGTTTATGAGAAGAAAAAACCTGCACCACCACTGAAGGTGAGTTAGACGTATGAAACCGTCTGCCTCACCTTCAGTCAAAAAAACCTCTTTAAAGGAGGGGCTTTTCGTCCTAGATGTGATTCGAAACGGGCTCTTTTAAAATAGGGCATCATCGTACACTACTGTGCTGTGGAGGCTCTGATGAAATTCTCCATGATGACGACCCCCAACATTCTAGCCTGGCAACAAATACACACTCATATCTAAGATCCTTAGGTCAAGACATACATCTGAATTTTGCCGTGATTCACTTCGTAGTTTGTCCCAAACTCTTCTAATGAATGTACAACAAATGCAGAAATGCTATTGCTGCTGTTTTTAATATTTGCTTTAACACCTGCAGTGTTAAAGCGGCAATGGAAATTAAGAAAACCACAGTAACCTGTAAAAGAAACTCAAATCCAGTGTAGTTTCACGATTTCCATATACACTTTCAGAAGTGTTCATCGGATCCTATACTGGCTTATCAAGGTGTTTTGCATTTTTCAGCTGTTTGTCACATTATGTTCTCATCTTCCGTTATGTACTTTTCTAAGATCATATTTCTCTATTCTGGAATAACAGTGAGTGTATCTGTTCGGAGAGGTCGCCTCGCTGGCAACCACCGATCATTCTTTCAACCTCAAATCCTTCGCACAAACACAACAGAACACGAGCTCTATAAATGCCGCCGAAAAGTCGGCAAAATTGACAAAAGAGCTTGTTGTCTGTGCATGCATTTATTCCGAACCGCATCCTGTCAATGATATAAATTCCGTCGAGGCCTCCTCGATGGGATTTCCGAGAGGGTTTGTCCCGTTAATTGCACCCATTGTAATTTTAATTACAAACAAACGCGTATTTCTCATCCGCCGTATGTCAGTCGGACTTATGGCACGAGAAGTGATCTTTGATGTGAAAAATTGGAGGCTACGAGGAAAGAGGTCGTAATTGCATTCCTGCTCAGGCCATTACCTGTCACAGTGCGTTCGTAATTGCCAGGATTACCATTTGTCTTGGTGTGGTTAACAGATTTTAAAAGCGTGTTCGAGTTGCTAATGAGACGCGCCATTTAGCTCCCTCCGTAATTACAGACACGATAAGCAGCGATCATTTCCACGAATTCCATAATAAACACATAAAATTCGCACACACACTTCCAAATGGCTCATCGTTCGCCCGTTATAATGGAATTATTGGCCGCGGCTTAATGAATATTCTATGCCCGTCACAGGATTAGCGGAGGACGCAAGGAATCGTGGAGGAGCACTGCACACGATGCTGAAGAGGACAAACGCAAAACTTCAGCGGCAGTCGAATGCAATACGTGACGTATCTCAAGTGAACCCGTCAAACATTTTCACCGCACCCAAAACGAGAGAGAGAAGATCTCGTGCTCCGATTCTACGGATATAAAACAGAAAGAGCAAATATCGAGGGCTCGCCGTCCATAATCTGCAGTAACTGACTAAAAGGAAGGAAGCAGGCGGTGGATAATCGATTGGCCGAAGACTCAGGCTAAATTGATTGACGATCGAGCTGAATTGACTCCAATTCCTGAATCGCTCCCGCTCAGAGAAACTGCGATGGCGTACATGTGGTGCGCATGTTCGTGTCCTCGATCGCCTTAACTTGTAAATTGCACATTCCCAAATGCGCATTCGGAAACATCTTAAGAGTCACCTCTAAGTTGCTCCATAAAGAAACGAATCGGATATTTCTACCTCAGAGCACATCCCTTCGCAGAGATGGCTTTGTGTGGGTTTACATGAAAGAAACGACAACATCTATTTATGTGCCACTGGAAGTGACAGACCGATGCAATCGGACATTTTTAATTGAAATTTCATACTGCAGCGTCCCCATCAGCCCCATTAGTCAATTCTTCTGCAATCCACAGTCCCGCATAAATCCGGCAATTGTCAGAGTAGACACACAGTGCTTCTCTGGACGGTTGGAACAGCCAAAACCCAATTCTAGAAACGGTGCTGTTTTCTTACCAGTCCCGAAATGGATCATCAAAGAAACTCGTATCTCCTAGGAAAAGGAAAGTAAACCCGATAAATCTGCTACGAGGTAGACGCTTGTCAAGTCTTTGGTTAGCAGATGAATTTCGTCTTGTATTGCTTCACTTGGAAGCCTGAAACACCTAGAAGACCGTTAATCTTGGTTTCCGATATTTAAGACTTATTCAGTCCTCTCATGGTTTGCACGCTTTCATACACGAGGCGTCATAAAATAAGAACATCCTCAATTAAGATTTTTTTCAAACCCTGACCCTGAAGAGAAAGAGATTTGATTTCCTCCTCGTCAATATTAAAACGTCCAGTTTCTGTATGTCAAATTAACAATACAGGATCCGGCAAAGTTTTCAAGGATGGTTAAACTTATTGCATCAAGGGGTAAGGGATCCTGTTTGAAGAGAACAACATGGAATAGAAGGTAAACGCTTGGAAAAAACAATATAGAGTCTGGACATTTTTCCATCTGATATCTCGTTTTTTTGTCCAATGAAATACACTGGGATAGGAGAACTAACAAATCTTTCACTGAGTTCATTAATTATGCTCTGAATATTTTTAAGCTTCTTCGATGAGTTCGACGACAGATCAGACATGTGGCTCAATAAAGTAAAGAGATGTTAATTAGTGTTGGTGCAGTTTCAATACCTCGTGATGTATTAATTAGAAACAAAAGGGATATTTGTGAACAAGAATTGAAAACGCAACATCAATACTTTATTTTACTGTGCTTAACGAGATCCTCACTTGCGCTTCTTGTCCTTCTTCGGCACTCACTGTCCGAGCACCGCAAAGAGCACGTGCCTGTAGAAATGACCCAAGCGAACGTGAGCGGAAATTAAATTCCGCTATCAGCGCATTAAGATAATACCATTTAGCGAGACGGGGGGAGGGGTTGAAGAAAGTCGTCGGTGGCGCTTCCTGGAAGTAACTTTCTGCACTCGCTCGCTAATTAGTTGGAAGACGCTCCGGAGAACTAATTAGGAGAGTGTATATTAGCAGACAGCTGTAAGGATTCTAAGATAAAGGCCATTAGGAAGCGCTGGAAGAGAAGGTCCATTTAGCAAAGAAAGTTTGGTACTTCTTCAATCCATCTGCGCATTATGTGAAGAACCTCGTTAACCCCATACCTGGAAAGACGTGCGAGTTCCGATTAGAATGGTGACACCCGACGGGGTGTCTCTTCTTCGAGAAAAATGAGATGAACTCGCTTCTTAAATAAATGTTTAAACGTAATTCCCATTTCCCGAAACACTTTGGTGTGAGCCTCGATTCTTCCAATTGCCTCCTCTTTGGGCAGAAGCATTACCTTGAATCAAGGGTTAGCAACGTCCTCTCGCAAAGCGAGGAAAATCTCTTTCTTCCTTGGATCTCATGTGCGTACAGTCAAAGGGTGCGGCGCACTTTCTGTTTCGACTCGCAAGATGCATCCGCGGCATCGAAAATTAGGCTGCAGCAGCATCTCGCGAGATCAACTCGCCTATCAATCTGTAGAACATGTTTTCCAAATCTTCATGAGGGAATTCGAACTGCGTTGTATAATGCGCAATGCGCAAACAGAGAAAGCCTCAGTATGAACATCTACAGAATCCAGTACAGGACCTTCGCTGACCTCGTGTATGAAATTAAAAAAAAATAATTTCGTTGGGGTTCTCGAATATTTCCTGAGCATGGCACGCTTTCCACATGAACAGGCGAACAGGTAAAGCCAGTGCCTGTTTGTGTGCTCATCTACAACGAACTCTGTTTGCTTTATACTTGAAATCTCCGCGGCTTTCCAATTCATCGGAACGAACGCTTTCTAATGCCGCATCGCACCTTCTAAAGAGAACAATATTTACCCGATCATCCAGGTCGCTCTTCCTTTGCTTAACCTCGTACGGGGAATCATCTCCGAGCGAAGAAAGAATCGTTCATACCGATGCAAAAGAGAAATTCGCGATGAATGCTACTGGGGTCATCGCTGCGATGGCAGAACGTAGAAAAGCAAGTCTCCGTGCCCTTAAAGAGAATGTAAACCGAGAGAAAGAATGTTAAAAGGAATCGACGTCTTAAGTTTAAATCATCATCAGCAGCAACACAGCTCAAGCTAGCTCTCTACAGAAGATGGTTTGCAAATTGCAAGTGCACGCGTTTCTTTTCATTCCTATCCAGTTCATCATACCCCCCCCCCAATAATAAATGATTTGTAGCGTGCTTGTGTATGCATGCCTGCAGTTCGCACTCCTAGTGCGAAGTACATGCGTTCTAGCGCGCGCACACACACACATTTCAATCTCGTTAATAAAGAAGATGCTTAAAACAGAGCGACAAACTCTTTAAATTGGATCTTGCTAACCCACTATTCACGGAATTATGTTCCTGAGGCAAAACGAGAACAACCAAGAGCTTGCTTTTTTGCGAGTCAAGATTGTCCCCCCCCCCCTCAATGTAAACTTGATAAGAACGGAGTTGGAAATTCAGCAGACACTGCACGATTCGATTTCTGGAACCAGAGATCTTTTCTATTTACACGATGATAATCCAATCATGTTGCGGTCAGATTTAAGCAGCTAGATTTTCATTTTCGTTTCTCACATTCAGTGGTGAATTGTAATCAGTGGCTAACTATGCCAACGATAGTTCCACGCTGAAATAGATTCAGCGTGGAACTATCGTTGTCTTCGACATATCTGCTACAAAAAGAAATCCCTGTAGAGAAGGAGAGGAATAGAAGATGAGATTCGAGTTGGACGCAGAAAAGTTCTGGAAGTTGTCCACCAAAACGTGCTCATACATATTTAGATTTTATTTAAAAAAGATGCTGAGATTATTGTATTAATTACTGAAACGATATCGTAGGAAATTTTATGCAATGCTAGTATTATTTTTTTATTATTTATGTATTCATTGTTTTTGTATTCTACTAAGTTGTAAACATTTACGAGTTCAGTGTGAAAGATTTTTAGGTGTTTGGGAATATCAGAGTTCTTCTATAGAGAAGCAGCATCAACGTAAGGGTGGATAACTGTCGGTAGAAATGCTAATTTTGTGCGTGAAGAGTTGATGCGTCTTTCTAATCGTAAATTTCAAATGTTTTATGGACGACCTTGAGAAACAGATTTTGATTACAGACTCTTTGGATGGTTGTAAGAGTTTGTGGTACGCACGGGATATCCTGTTTATATTTACATATGCATAAACAATAGTGGGAATGCGGCAAGCACGACGAGTGGTATTTTTCTGGTATATTCTTCAATTTTATTTCGGCGTTTGAGATGATTTAATAATTTTCAGTTTGTTTTGTAATATTGTATGAAATCTATTGTAGTAATCCAGATTGCTGATAATGACCGTAATGCACCTTTATCGGCTTTTCATCCCTAATTATAGTTCTGGAACTAAATAAAATAAATAAGAAATCCTTCAATAATGAAATTTAAAAACGTAATTTTCAGCATTTAATTTCAAGCCCCCGTGGGGTGGTTAGTTGCTTTTATTCATCTGTGTTATTGTTTAATAACCGGATCTACATGAAGATAATTTTCAGCGACCCGAACCGTTTATATATTCATTTATATCAATTACAAGCATGGGTTTCTGCAAATAGTATAGCACAGCAGAGTGTTGATTGGAAACAAGGTTAGAGAGGATCGGAGTCTTTCGATGAATTCCTCTTGAATAGCAGTAGATCGTTAATCTGGCGGTAAAGTTCAGAGAAATTAAAGAGGAGTTAGTGATAGATGTTGAATCACAAATCGATGTTCACTAGTTTCTCGTCTGCCTGCAGTCTTAAAAGCTTTTAAGTGGGCGGTATGGTGGTGGCCAGTTTAGCAAACAGCAATCACGAACATTCCTGTGTAATAGGCAGAAGGCACATGCGTTATGAGAAAGGGACTGGAAGAAGTAGGAAGAGTACGATTACTGGCGAATTGAAAGAGTAGGATTACTGACATAACGTCGGGAAATCCAAAGGACTTTAGTGGACGTACGCAAAGCTTGATTAACGGAGTAAGTGGCAGTACATGTCTTTTTTCCGTACACTAGTACTTAAGGATATGATGGTGTTCAAAAATAAGTTTAAATGTCATGTGTGTTTGATGTATGCCTCAAGCTTTAAAAACTGTGGTATGAGACTAAAGAAGATTTGTATATTTGCAAGAAATGTAAACTTGTTGAAGAGATGATACATGAAAGGTAAAATGTGCATGAAAGTGACAATAATTCTGGGAAGAGTGAAGAGCAGAAGTGCGGAATCGAGATTTCAAAGCGATTTAGGGCGCTACGAAATTCACTGCAGACAGCACAGAATGAGATCATGGGTTTGGATAAGAAATCTTTTGAAACTGGAAAGCAAAGGATGAATTTGGTGTAGATGGATAGACAGGAGAGGAAAAGGTGGAGGGTAAAGTTAAGAAAATAATGCTAGGGGATTCGATGATTCGTAGAGTAAAAAGCGGAGATGCCTTTAAAGAATATTGGCCGGAAAGTACTTCCGATGTGTTTGACTAGAGCCTTAAAGATAGGTGAGAATATTGATGAAATGATTGTGATTGTTGGGACGAATGATTTCAGAAGCAGCGTAAATCGTGTGGGAAGGGATTTCAGGGAGAAGTTGGAGACTGTAAGATTTAAGAGAAAGAGTGCGAGGATAACCCGTGTACTGCCTGAATACGATAGCGGAGAACTGAGAAGAAGGGCATTGATGATTAACGAAATGATAGCTGGAATGTGTATGAAGAGAGGAATTGAGAATGTGCATGTATGGAATGAGTTTGATGGGAAAAATGAATTATATGCTGATGATAGTCTATATTTAAATCAGTATGGAAGTAAACGTTTACAGAAGTTCTGTTTAATAAAAATGTGTAGGCATCAGACCAGGGAAACGAGAGTTATTAGGATGGAAGGGAATGAGGATGGCTGTTAGAAACAATGTGGACGGAAAAAATGGAAAATCAAGGGTTAAGCTTAAAGCTTACAAATACCTTCCTTTGTTTATATACCAATGCGAGAAGTATAAGGAATAAGTCAGAAGAGTTTGTAGCATTGGTTATTACAGTCCAGCCTCGGATTATTGGTATATCGGAAACGTGAATGACTGGAAATGATATCTTGACGGAAATTGAAGTTAATGGATTTAGAATATTTACAGAAGACAGAAAAAAATGAAGGGAGGTGTATTACTGATGTTAGCAAACGATTTATGTCCATGTGGTTCTGAGGAAGAGGGGGGTAAACATGAAGGTGATTTTGAAAGTGTCTGGAGTGATATAAGTGTTAGAAGAGAGAGATATTTCGTTGGGGAGGGGATACAGACCTCGGAATAACGAACGAGATGAGAAGGAAATCATAGGCAAAATAGTTTATCATGAAAGAAAGTGTTTTACCAATGGGGGAGTTCAATGTTCGAAATATAAATTGGAAAGAAGAAATGGCGTATGGGAAAAAGGAAAGCGAATTTCTCGAGTTCTTAAGGGATCACTATTTCATACAGTTGGTGAAGGAAGGAACACGTGGGGAAAATGAGTTTGCCGGTATCATACGGAAGTAGGGTTTTTTCACCAGGAAACTCGGGATTTTCGTACTGGATTTAGTGATATGATAACGTCGAATAACGTGATTGTCAACAACATATGAACATTGCCACCATTTGGTGACAGTAATCATGCGTCCTGACCTGGGAGGCTCGAAAGCATGCAGAATCATCTAGAGTAAAAGGATGCACGTGGAACTATAGGGCAGGGGATTGTGGAAAACTCAGAAAGTAGCTTGAGAGAGTTCTGTGGGAAAAATAACTGGAAGAAAAAGATTTAATAAGGCGTGGAAAAGTATTTGATGATGGCAATAACGGACTGACGAACCTTAGCTCAGTCGGTATAGACCTTTGGTCGGAAAGACTTGGGTTATTCCCGTCAGTGACGTGAAAAACCTTCATCTGGTCTCTTTCGACGAAAGGTGAGTTAGCCAGTATCGTACGGTGGTAGGGGTTTTTTCACACATAAACTCGGGTTTTTCCTCCCAGAAAAAGCAAACCGGCTACATGAACGCACACACGGAATACATCCATGAATAATGAATACGTCCCAGTCATATGCCTGTCCCGAGCCCTGTGGGCACACACATCTACAGACATAGGACACACCGGGAGGCTTCGGGCTGAACACCTTATCCTCGAATTACGATTGCGATTGCGAAATCCAAGCATAGTTAAAAGGTCGTGGACGCTTAGGTTCCTGTTAGGACCACTGATGATGATGATGAATAACGGACTGTGTGTCTAAATCAAAAAGGATTAACAAATTAAAATTAAAAAGGATGAATAGAGAAATTAAGCAGGAATTGCAAACGAAGAGAAGATTATGGCGAAAATGTAAACTTAGAGAATGTGACCTGTTACATGAAATCTATAAGGTGCGGGCAAAATGAAGTATAACAAGAAAGGCGAAATTAGATTGCGAGAGAAGACTAGCGAAATAGGCTAAGAAAAATCCCAGAGAGTTTTTCTGTTATGCAGCAACTAGCAAGAAAAAGAATGATTATCGGATGATAACTCTGTTAGATCTTCCTTTTGCACCATCTGGCGCAGGAGGAAGAAGTTATTGTGGAGTTGTTCAGTGATCGTTTTGCTAAGGTGATTTATACTGATGGTAAATACTATTCTTAGGAAACAGGAAGTTGAGGAATCAACCTAGTTCTTTGAAGGTGAATGAGGTAGACGTTCATGATTTTTAAGTCATCTTGAGGCGAATAAGGCTATTGGACTGGATGGAATTTCACCACATGGTATGAAAGAATGCGCTAAGGAACTGACACTTCCGTTGACTCGGTTGTTTAATACGAGTCTAGTGTCCTCAAATCCCTAACAAGTGGAAATAGGACAAAAGTTTTCCACTTCATAAAGGTGGAAGCAACATAGATGTTTCAAATTACAGACCAGTTTGCATTTCTGGAGTGGTGGTTAAGGTCTTTGAGAGATTGGTTAGGAACAGAATACAGGATTGTCTGGATAAGGAAAGAATTCGGTCTGGAGGTCAACATGGGTTTGTTAAAGGAGGTATTGTTTGAAAAAGTTATTTACATTTTATAATAAGATGACTACAGTTCTGGAATTAGAAGTGATTCATGTGCAGCGATACTTCTGGATTTTACAAAGGCATTTGACGGGCTACCACATAATAAACTGGTGTGTATGTTACAGCAAATGAGACTTCAAAAATCAGTTGGTTGAGTGGATAGTAAAAGGTCTCTGTAATCGATATCACAATGTATTGTATAGAGCTGCCCTGTCTCTAAGGAGGAGAGTTACCAGTGAGGCCCCACAGCGTTCTGTTGTAAGACCACTGCTGTTTACTTTGTTTGTTAATGATATTGCAAGTGGTATGCAAGCTGATATTTAGCTGTTTTCAGATGATGCTCATCTGGGAAAAGTTATTAGGAATGATGCAGATGTACTTGCGCTTCAGAGCGATTTGAATAAAGCGGCTATGTGGGCAGAAAAGTGAGGATGACAATTTAACATTAGCAAATGTAAGGTTTTGCACTTTGGATCTCAAAAAAGTAAAGCTGCGTGTCATATTGGAGACGTTGCATTACAGAAGGTAGAGGAAGCGTGTGAACTTGGGATACTGGTGGATAGAGAATTGAAGTTCAAGGGATATATTTAAAAAACGATAAAAATAGCAGAAAGAAATGCCAGCATACTAAGAAGAACACCGACAAATAGAGATAACGATAGAGTCTTTCCGCTGTACAAGGCTTTGATTGGACCAGGTCTGGACTACTGTGCACCGATGTGGTCACCTGCGTTCCTAGCTGAGAAGCAAGCTGTGGAAAACGTTCAGAGGCGAATCACAAAAGCAATATCGGGATTGTGGAATACTTACTATGAAGACAGGTTGATAGAATGTAGATTACAGACTTAGTCAACAGGCGGAAGAGGGGAGATATGATAGAGACATTAAATTGTTAAGGGGTGCTTATCAAATAGATACTCAGGATATTTTTCAAAGAATTTAAGGAAGGAAGGGAATAGAGACAAGAGGTCATTATTGGAAATTGTATAAAGATTTGGTGCGTAAGATAGTGCGGCATGACTTTTTTGCATTGAGCGTGGTTGGTAAGTGGAATTTATTGCCAAATGAGTTGATGAGTGCGCAAACACGTAACCAATTAAGGTATGCTAAACATTATCTCTGTTAGAATGCATCTTACTATTGCCTCCCTCGATGAGTCTTGACTCCAGGAGGTGTTTGTATAATAATAATAATAAATCTGAGAGAAAAGGTCAGCGGATTATTGCGTACTGAATTGCAACCAACACTCTTAGAAACTGGACAGATTTGACATTTCTACAGTGTTAACGGTTGTACAAGAGAGCGTATTAAGCGGGAAAATAAATCGATGGTTTTTGAAGACTTTAGTGGATGGAGGTATCGAGACAGCTCAAGAAGAGAAATACAAACTCTGTCCTGAATTCAGTGCATTATCAAAGGCGCGGGGAAACTAACAGAGATTCTTTTGGCGATAAGAAGACAACACGTTTCCTTCTCAGTAATGCCGATTTAAGTTAAACTTTGTCGAATATAGAAAACGTTATAGAAAGAACAGCTATTGTTTCTAAAATTTGAACAAAATACTGCATCTGTATCATTAAGAATATCGTGCTCCGTCTATACGTTGTTGTGTAATAATCTTACTTCATCTTCAATTATTTATTTAAGGGTCGTAAAATGTCGGCTGCCGTCATTTCGTACATTCTACGATATCTTATTTGCTCATTGATCTTATAATATCACTTACACAATCTTATCGTAATTATTTACGTCGTCGCACTAGACTACGAACGGAGATACATATGAAGAGAATTGTTCGGAACTATTGCATATATATTACTGCCTTATTACATATAAGTACTTACAATGAGTTGCAATCCTTACTCATTCAGTTTCATAATTCTCATTCAGCACTGTCCATTACACGAATCTTCAGTCCGCATAAAAGTGCTCCCTTCTCTCTTCCTTTCTGCTGCTCGCTCTTGATCTCCCGTCGAACTAGACTCGAAGGACCTCAGGACTTGAGGTTCTTCGCGGCTCCTCTTACGATGACCGACAGTTGACCTCACGCGGCTGTGGACCCAAGTAAGAGAAGGCAAAACCCTAAGACCTCCAAAAAACTTCCTTCATCCTAAGACCTCTTTCTTTTGAAGACCAGTGGCAGACCGCACATGGTGGTTTGCCTTCAGTCGAAGTCCATCTCGACGCGAAATGGACTTATAAAGCCAGGATTTCACGTTGTGCACAAGCGTGCGTCTCTCTCTCGAAACTTCCATATATGGTCATGCATCGACATCTGAACACGATTACGTCACACTTCGTACATCATTTGAAGCTTCCATACAGTATATGGTCATGCAACGACATCTGGTCGTGATGACGTCACACTTCGTACATGATTAGAAATTCCCATATATGGGCATGTATTAACATCGCTATATGATGACATCACGCTGCGTGCGTCACAAATTGGCTTGAAAAAGTTTCCTAATTAAATTTTATTACATACAAAAGGATTTATAGTAATAATACAAACAATGACAATTCTTTGTGTTTAATTTCCTTAGAAAAAAAAAAGTGAAAAATAAAAAACCTCTCACATGATGAACTATCATGTGAGATTTTACAGGTGTTTACATTCTGGATGTGACTGCTGGCACAAGAGAGGTTGTGAATGTTGCATATAAGAATTAATGACTTCCAGATGTCATGAGTTATCAATCCTTGGTTTCTATTTAGTGTGCCGTGTGCGCGAATGTCATCGAATAACTCTTTGAACAATCTCAGGAAATTATTTTCTTCCATGTAAGGCACGCAGGAGGCTTGCTAATCTTTTCTCGAGGTGTTGCCAGTCAGTTGACAACCCAAAGAAAAACAGCCCAATAATTAAAATTAGTCAACACCAGCAGTGTCGTAACGAGGGCGTGGCGAAAGAGACGCCAGCCACGGACGCAACTAGATTTGGGGAGCAAAACGTAAAAAATTTAAAAAATAAAAATAAATAAATAGATATAAATGTCCGCTATTTTGTATTGTATTTTTAAATTTCGGCATTACGCCGCTTTCGACATACAAATTCTGCAACACAGCGGAATTCCGCTACATTTGGTAACATCGGTGAGTTCCAATTCATCTCGAGTTAGATGGCAACGACAGCGTCTAATATCACGACTTGAACCACTTGAACATAACATTTCTTTGCAATTGTTCTCGTTTTCGTCTCAAGTAAAGTGTTCCATCGCACCATTAACTATTCATGAATGTATTTTCTCATTTTATGATTTTGTATCTCCAAATTCCCGTCTAATCCTAAACATTTGCATATATAATCTAACAAATTCTTCTTATTACCTTCCATATTATAATTTTAATCCCTTTATGACCCCCTTCGATATCATTCCGTCTACCTGAATCCCTTGTTTCATGACCCACCCACAAAAATTATTCGCAAGCCCTTATTTACACCCATCAAACCCAGGATCCAATGAAAATCGCAATCTCTCCACCCCCAATATTTCCATTCTTCTCTACTTCTTGTAAATAAGAGAATTTCAAAAATCTAATTATCATGTAATTATTAGTAGTCTTGTTGTCATCCATGAGATCAGTTGTGTTGTTGCTGTGTCGTAATTAGTGTTAGATATTTTCGATATTTTGTGGAACAAAGCATACAGGAAAAGACAGATAAGTTTGTTTATATACAACATACTGAGTAAGTACTATAAATAATTATATTAATAAAACACAAATTTAAATTAAAAAACACTTGTAGGGTAATATGCCACCAAAAAACCTTCCGGTGCACAGTTTAAAAAAATAAGAGAACAGAAGATTGAAAATATAAAGAAAAATATAACTCCAATTGATATTTTTATTAAAAAAAACATTTTCATCTCTAGTTCATTCAAGCTTAACAACTGAATTAAATCTGCCTTCTACAAGTAACCATGTTTCATGTGAAATTGAAACAGAAGGGAAAAGTACAAGTGAACATCAAAACCAGGAAATCGAGAAGCAATGGAATAATGATAATTATATGGTGGATGTTAAATCAGAAAATATTAATAATGCAAAAATAATGGATTTTAATGATCTCCCAAGATAACCACTAGTAATATAAAAATATTTGTTCAACATGGACCCGAGTTGTGCGATAATATAAGTGTTTACCCTGATACGGAAAATCGGCATTTTGATAAAAAAAAAAAAAAAAAAACGGTTTGTAAAATCCATGTCAAACGGAGAACAAGTACGCAGAAATTGGTTGATATATCGCAAGCGAAAAAATGCACTGTTCTGTTTTCCATGTATTCTTTTCCGAAAAAATCAGAATGTATGGAGCACTGCGGAGTTTCGGGACTGGCAGCATATGAATCCTATGTCACCACGTCATGAAAATTCATTACATCATAAAAAAAATTACGTCGAATGGAAAACTTTCGAATCAAAAATTAAGAAAGGTTTTATAGACGATCAACTACAAGAAGCAATTTTAAAAGAAAAAGAAAAGTGGAAGCATATTTTAAAAAGTTATTTTGGATGGCATTCTGCACTGTGTAAAAAATAATGACGCTTTGAGAGGAACTTGTAAAAAAATTGATCATCCCGAATGTGGAAAATTTTTGAACACGATAGAATTAATTAGTCATTACGATCGTATTATGGCGCAACATATTGATAGTCATGAGAAAAATCAAGTTAATTATTTCTCTCCTATAATACAAAATGATATAATTAATATAGTTGCTTCTAAAATTAGATAGCATATTATTTCAAATATTCAAAAAGCAAAATAAGCAATAAATTTTTGTATTTTATTTCATAGCACATCTGACACTTCTCACCAGGAACAGATAACTCAAATTTTGCGATATGTTAACATTGATCTTGACACGAATAAATGTAGCGTTGAAGAATCCTTCATAGATTTTATTGTGACACATGAAAAAACCGGAGAAGCACTTGCGAGTGACATCGAAAAAAAATTAATATCAGACAGATTAAATATTAGAAATATAAGAGGACAGTCATATGATAATGGAGCGAATATAGCAGGTAAATACAAGGGGGGGTACAAACCAGGATATTACGTTTAAACAATATGGCGAGGTTTGTTCCATGCACTGCTCAAAGCCTTAATTTAATAGGCGTTCATGCTGCAGAAACATTTGTTCAAATGAAATCATTTTTGGAACAATTCAACAATTGTTTAACTTTTTTTGTAAATTCTACTAGTAGATGGGATCTTTTAAAGGAAAAATCATCTGTTCGTCTTAGCATTGATTCGTCTTACGAAATTAAATGTCTTTAATAATACAACTTCTTAATGAAATGTGTGATGGCCAAAGACACATTGCAGTAGACTCTGTAACAAATGCTTGAATTTTGCTAAAATTATTAACAAAATTTAATTTTTGTTCCACTATTAATATTTTGGGATACAATATTAGGAAAGAAAATAAAGTAAATTTACTTTTACAAGAAAAAAAAAACACAATCGAAAATGCTGCGGAAATGATAAAAGCTTTAAAAAATGAAATTCAACAGTATCGAAATGGTTTTTTCGATTCGCTTCACAATTCGACAAAAAGTTTATCCGAAACAATAAATATTTAGACTTCCATTCCAGAAAAGTGACGGCGCAAAATAAAAAAAAATATGCTAGGTGAGAAAGCTACTGATGATTCGTTTTCCATGAATGAAACCGAAAAAAGAAATGTGTGATGTTTTCGATCCAATACTCATACAACTCAATGATAGATTTACTGCTTTACAAGAGGTCGCAAACGACTTCAGTTTTTTAAATGGACACGCTTTAAAAATTATGCAGCTAGATGATCTCAAACGATGCGCCGCTGACCTGGCATCGAAATATAATAGCGACGTAGATGCTCCAGAATTTGTGTGTGAAATTGAGAGTTTCAAATATCAAGCCATGAAAATCTTTGAAAATTTAGGCGATGTGGAGGCTTTTCAAATCTTGCAAAAATATTACAAACTCTCATTACAAAACACGTATCCAAATCTAGACCTAGCATGAAGGACTTTCATAACAATGCCTGTAACAACAGCTTCCTGCGAACAATTGAAAATTGTAAAATCGTACCTTCGTTCTTCTATTGGACAACAAGAGCGATTGACAAACATATTTAAAATACCAATTGAAAAAGATATTGCAAAAACATTAAATTAAATTATGACAATATAATAGATGTGTTTGCAAATGAAAAAGCTAGAAAAATTTCTTTATAAAATATAATATGCTGAACTTATTTTTATTATATTATTTTATATTACACCTATGTCGTGTATTTCTTTAATTTATTTGTCATTGAATATGAATAAAAATTTTCTTATTTCATAGATTATTTATTTATACAAATACATAATTGGATTTACAGGCAACTCATTTTGATGGGGTTAATAGTAAGTATTTAACATATTGCATTTAGTAAAATTTAATTTGTTACATTTAAAATGTTCAAACGTTTTGTCATTTTTGGGTTAGAGGGGCGCAAGTTAAACACTTGCCACAGGGGCTTCATACCCTCTTTACGGCACTGAACATCAGAACGATCTTCGACCCGGTTAATACCTTACAAAGTTTCCTACGTTACCTGAAAGACAACGTTCCCTTCTATAGCACCCTGGTGTATACAAGATTCCTTGCTCTCCCTGGCAAGATGTGTGTAGGTCAAATTAGCAGAAGTTTCGAAATCCGTAAAAAAGAACACGCAAGCGATGTTGAAAATAAAAAAGAAGGAAGAAACGCATTCGTAGCACATACCTTGCAGAACATCGCAAGGTAGATTGGAAAGCTTCCTCCGTGCCTTTCTTCGAAAAGAATATTTTTCTAAGATTGTTCAGGGACTCTTCTGAGGTCATTCCCCCACACTGCACACTACCTGAAACTAATTGACACCCGAAAGTTAATAATTACTGTAAGTAATATTCGCGACCTCTCATTCCAGCAATCACATACAGAGTTTATTTACGTTGTTGTCTAAACTCTTTAAACTCAGCAATCGACTGATGTGCCTAAGGATACACCTGATTAAACTGTCAACCCTACATTTTTCAATTTATATAAATAACGGCTTTGATAACGAATGAGGTTTTTTCTTTTTTTTAAATGCTCCCGAATATGCTGTTAGCCGGAAAGATAGCAACGACATATCGACGAACCGTTCGAGTTTAATAATTAAAATTCTACGGGTGAAACCTGGTTAATCATTCGCAGCTGACAACACTTCTTGTAAAAACAATAGAATGGTCGACAGTGATAAAATTCAGCTCTCAATAAGATCCAACTTACTGGACGCGAACAGTTAAGCAGGTTGTTTTTGCAAATGTATCGAACTCCAGTGCAGACAGTTTTCTTTCTTTTGAACCAGTCCTAGGTTCAGTATCGGTAAAACCGTCTTGCACTTTCTTTATTATAATTCCATGTTTACTACAAACTATTAGAAATTATAATTGCATTTCTTGCTTTCTTGCTATTAGACATTGATTAGAAATCACAATAAGAATTACAGTTTTTCTTGTCTCCTTTGGTTGATCCCCTCGAAGAACTTTCGGAAAGAATAAAGGAAACTGAAGGAGCGGCTTCAGTTGCTCCTTCAGTTTCTTTTAATTTAATTTTAACTTTTTTAAAATTTTAATTTAATTTAAACGGAAGAAAGCTGACAGAACAAGTGCAACTTGGAATTTAATAAAATTCGACACTCAGAGGAATTTGCTGAGTCATTTCAAGTGGCATCACTTTAATTTGCAAAGTCAACAAAACAAAATTAGTATGAATTTCAATCCTCCATGAAATCTGAAGTCTCATCGTGTGTCAAATCACTTTCCCTTTAATACATTGTGTTGGCACACTCACCACCCACTCATTCATCACCTGCCAAGCAAAAAAATATAATTTTCTCTTTCTTAATGCAGGCTGTTAAACAGATCTGTGCTCAGAAACCTTGAGTAGCACCTTGTCCAGGGGATTTATCGCCACTTTATCCGTACATGGCAGCGCCTCTCCCATTATAGCATCAGTTGTCTGGGTAAAGCTTACAACTTCCACGATGCATCTCCTCTAAACTTCAGTTCCCTAAGGACAACGATCCCAACTTGCCCCATTCCATCCTCTCTTGCTAAACTGCATATCTTTACACTCAGCAACATTGAAATGAACTCCCCATTCTTCAGTGTAGTGCACGAACCGA
Source organism: Typopeltis vanoorti (assembly GCF_054136105.1). Lineage (NCBI taxonomy): Eukaryota > Metazoa > Arthropoda > Arachnida > Uropygi > Thelyphonidae > Typopeltis > Typopeltis vanoorti. The sequence goes on along the minus strand of NC_143571.1, from coordinate 93,969,138 downwards.
CGTATTCATATCCTGTTATAACAGCAACATGTCAAACTGCCTGCCATTGCTCCTCCTAATTTAATATCCTCAGACAACTGAATATCTCCTTCCACACCATGAACTATATAATTGATAGAAGTAAGCCCAGTTGTCCAAGAACAGAATTCTGTAGTACCTAATTTTTCACCTTTCCTTTTCGGACCCTGCTGCACATACACAATTCTATGGTTCCTATCACTCAGACTTTCGTGTAACCAAAGTACCAAATGACTATTCATAGCATCCTGCTCAATTTCATTCATGTGGTACTCGACATATCTTTTAGTTTAGGAAAACAGAGAGACAACTCACTCTACGAGTAAAAGCATATCCTCTGTACAATACACTGGTTACCCTCTCATAAAATGTAACCGACTTACTGAAGCTTGACTTCCTCTTACCAAACCCATTGGCTCTCTCTAACACCTTCGCCGCTACGCTTTGTGCCTTCCGTACAATTATTATGAGATGGAGTGGTCATTATATTAGAATGATTTTACAAAATGCAACTGTTTATGTCTTTTTTTTTTGTTTGTTTGTTTGCTTGTTTACTTGTGTTATGTGGTCTTTTTTTTTATTTACTCATTTGGTTAAGTTCGCGCTCTGCGAATCCATTTTTGTGATATTTTGCTTCTTACGTTCCTTCGGTATTTTTCTCCTAAATCTCCTAATTCACATTGGCTTTTGTAACAAAAAATGCAGAATTTTAACTTGTGTGGTTTTCCTCTTAATTTAAAAAGTTGTCAATAAACAACTCGTATATTGTCCCATGTTTGTCGTCAGTTCACTGAATTTCTGTTGATTGCGTAGTTAAGAGACTTTTATTCTTTTTCAAGTCTTTCGGAGAAATCTTTCCTTTTAGACGTTCCAGAGAAGTCGATTGCAGTTTAGTAATTTCACCATAACAGAAGATGACGATTTCTAATTTCTTTTTCTCAAACATTTGTCCGAAACTAACCAATATTTAGCCGGAGAAAGAAAAATATGTTCAATCATAGCTATCTATCATAGAGCATTAACTATCATAATTAGTTCTCGAAAACAGCGGTAAATTTAGAGCGAGAAGACGTAAGCAATATTCTCGTTTCTCTCTTTAAAAAAAAAAGGTCTGAAAAAGGTTGGGAAGCATTTATCAATGCGCACAGGTATCATTATAAAAGAACATCAGAAAAACACGATGGGCATTCTTTGAGGATATGATTAATTTAGAAATCAGTAGAGTCGCATCGGCTAGGCAGTCAGACAAGCACTACTTCAATTCTAACTCGTGCATCCAGCTGGAAGAGTTTGAGATAGTATGGTCTAAGACGAAGAAGGAATTAATAAATTTTTTAATTAAAAATTTTAAAGGTAAAGGATGACGAATATCCGTTATTGTTTTATAAGAAAATTTGCTTATGAAGCGATAATATGACAACAGTTTTTTACATTCTTCTCATAATTTCTAGTTAGGCATCATTAACTCTGCATGCGGCAACCAGGAGACAGTTTTTATTCTGAGACAAGACAAGCTACTTGTATGGATTTTGACCGCTACACTCCTACTCGCATGAATTTCTCCCAACTATTAAAAAACTTGATTTGAACATCTGTTCAGTTTTCTCAACGGGACGAATTCAATAATCTTTGAAAGTGGAATGGAGGAGTTGAGGGGTTGCAGGGTCTGCGATTTGAGGATTACGCTTGTGGCTGGTCAGGACACGGATCTTATGATCCTTCCCCAATTCTCCACCGAAGGAAAAGTCCACTAGAACTGCTGATGCGCGGTTTTCCTTTCCTCCTCTAGCAATCAGCCGCCCTCGGTAATGAGAGTGCGATGCGAACAACGAAAGCAGAACATAATGCGATTAGCACTTCATCCGTACGAAAGAAGGGGACTTTAGTTAATCCCCATGAGAACGAATTCTCAAGTACTCCAAATGGGAGCAGTTCAGTTCTTCCACTCTCCTTACTATTTTATTCTTTTCTTTCGTTTCTTCTTGAAGCGCTTGTGTCCTGAATAGGTTATGCGTCGATGTTTCACATATCATGCGAAAAAACTTCACGTGCTGTCACATTGTCCCAATTTCCGGATGGCTCAAACGACACTTTTTTTTTCCACTTTATTTTCGGTGTTCGAAAATCTTCGAACGATCAAGCGAAAGGTTGGATTTGATCGCCAGATGAGGGTCAATAAAAACACTGCGTACCTCCTTGACGCAAATATCCGTGTCGTGACCCCTGTCACTCAGCCGAATACCCCGAAATAAAGACGTTCTTTTCTGTCTTTCTTGTGATGGATTGCTCTCTACGCTCGCGAAAAATAAGCTCCACACAACCTTTGCTTTCTCGGCTTACTTTCTTCAGGATGATTGCCGACGGAGGAAGCACTTTACAAGTTTCAATGCGCACTCCGCAAACGGACTGACGATGTAGACCCGCATTGCCGAGTCTTTCCAACGTAGAAATCGTCTAATGCAACATCGGACAACTTCCCCTTGCTACGTATTTGTTGAGAGTGGAGAATTGGATGAGACATAAAAATGCAGATGCAGTATGCCTGAATCACGAGAGCTCGCCGTGACTGGGTATCGTTTTGCAACATTGCAGCTTACCGGACATCAATTTCCGGAGAAACAGGTGTTTCTTAGATATGTGTGGCATGTTTGGAGTATTAATCTCCCAATTTTCAGATCCGCGTCATTTCTTCTTTTAAGCTATCCTTTTCTTCCATTAGTTGCGTGCTGTCGATGCATTCAATCAGCACTGTAGACATAAAGAAGGGATCCCCTGGGTGGCGCACTGATTGAAGATAGATAACAAACACTCTCTTTCAAGCGCCGATTGCTTTCTTACCGCAAACACATCTTTTAATGGAATCCCCTTCGGAACCGCTGCGCGAACTGCATTTCTTTCAGTGCTCACGAGTGCAAGTGACGCCTTCAAGCAACCCGGAATATTCCGATTGAAATAGTTTGATCCGTCTGGATGAAGAGGATCACTTCGCAATTAAAGCTTGTTTCGATGCACTCGCTGAATGCGTTCATTGCTGCGGCATATTTAAGTAGGGAACTTGAAAGATCGCTTTGGTCGTTCACAACTATTTTCTGCTGCAACTGAAGCGATGCGGCTAGTGAATGTGTGTGTGTGTGTGTGTGTGTGTGTGTGTGTGTGTGTGTGTGTGTGTGTGTGTGTGTGTGTGTGTGTGTGTGTGTGTGTGTGTGTTGTGTGTGTGTGGCTTCCACTCGGTGTGCTCGGTTTTTCTGTCTTTTGGAAGAAGGAGGAAACAATCTGTCGGGATGATGACCAGGGACGTCCAAATGAATGACCATTCTTATGGTTCGGAACAGAGATTTGGGAAAGAGACTGACTGTGGTTTTATAAGTTGTCAGTCTCACAGAAACAGAAAAAATCGCATTGGACGTGCCAGTTGATAACATTCATCGAGGGAGACTTTCCTCACGAGATGCAGTCCTTCAGAAAAAAAATGAAACCGGACTCGAGAAGAGAAAAAATATTTTATTGCCTCAGGGATTGTAAATCATCGTACGATTACTTCGTGGATATCTTTAGGCGTTGAATTATGCACCTACGTTTAGCCTAAATGTCCACGTTCTCTTTCTACACACTTAGCATGCGTCCGTGACCACATGCTAAGTGTGCACGTGTGTGTGTGTGTGTGTGTGTGTGTGTGTGTGTGTGTGTGTGTGTGTGTGTGTGTGTGTGTGTGTGTGTGTGTGTGTGTTGCAATAACAGGAAAATTAAAAAAAAAAAAAATCAAGAACTGCGTTGGGAATTGTGAAACGCATCGAATTTTAATTGGAACGCCGGCGATTATTAAAACTGTCGAAATGCTTTCCACGATGTTTATGCGTGGAGGCAAATTTCGCATGGGAGAGAGAACGAACGACCCAGAAATCGGGAAGATTCAAATTAGCAAAGACGAACAAGTCAGTAGGAACACGTGGGTTTGGCAGCTAATATCCGGAAAGTCGTAAGTCAGTGCGCGAGTGGCCCGAGGAACAGAAAATAATTAATAATCTAAGAAATGTTTCTTATTTCTCCTCTCGGTTTTTGTGCCTCCCTACAAAGCAGACGGACTGCTATTCCTACATAATTATGGCCTCCGTTCGTGTCCGTCTGCGTGTGGCGGTGTTTGCCCCTAATGACTCCGGAGTCAGCTGCGCGTGACATCAACGAACACAATTTATTTTCCACGTCGCCATTAGATCAGATATTTCTGGCGGCTATTGCACCTTCCTGCCACGTTACGTTTGAGGTTCGCTCGCTTCTCCCTTCGAGGGTGCTCTCGCGCACCTATTACTTCCAGTGAATTTCTTCAAGAAAAGCCATAAGAAATTTCGACCCATTTCAATGATCCCGCAATTACCCTCGAAAACCGACACCAACCCAGACGCGAACTTTGACCCTTGCGAACAGCGAAAACTTACTGGCAAGATATCAACGATATATTGCATGTACATTACACTTAACGACACCGTCTTACTAAATCTGGTGACGCGCCATCTGTTGGAAAACTGCAGCGGCTTCAGCGAAAAACGAAAACTGATTTAAGAAAAGGAAAACAAATTTATCGCAGTTTTATTTTTCTTTTTTTCTTCTGAATGTCGAATATCTAAATATCAAATCGTTCCTACTACAATGAACGATGGCTCTTTATTTCACGTTTGTTTTCATCTCTGTAAAGTTTTTTTACAGAGATGAAAACTCCAGTTTACGGTAACAAGAAACAATAAAAATTTGCTTCTAAGAAATGCAACTTCATTTAATTCTTTAAATAAATCTGCCTACTGTAGATTTTCATTTCCATCGTTTACATCGCATTTTATTGATCTTCAGCATCAACAGTTTTGCAACATTCTAAAAGGACCTCGGCTTATGAACATTTGTGACAGCACATGCATCCACTGACTAAGTATTCTCATCCAGAGCTGACAAATAAATCATTCAGTTAAGCTATTTCGGTGTGCCGAAGTCTTGACCACGTAACTTGGCTGAAATTTACGAAGGAGGTGCCTGAAAATGCCCATAGGAACGACGCATGCCTAGGAATATCAAAAAAGAAAACCCCTATCAAAAGAAAAGGGACTCTCTGATGCTAAGTGGCATCAGAGATTGAAATATATAACGCATCTAAGGGAGAGTATTTTAATATCAGAGGGAAAGACAGGATGATTGATTTCATGAAAATGCGGAGGGATGACAATCTCCGGTAAATATTGTGGTTTATCGCGCAATCAATCTTCTCGCAAAATCTCCTTCGGTGCTAAATTGAGTCAGAGAAACAGTCTCAAAAATGTACTCGCAGCGAAGCTCCCTTTATTAATAGTGCTGAAGACAGCAAGATATATTTTCTTCTTTCTTTTCCTCGGAGTGCTCAAAAGTCGAATCGCCTCAACTGGAAGAAACAGAGAAAATACTTTTGCGGAAATACTGATTTCGTTGCGCAAAAGATCAATTTGCCACGAAGCGCAGATCGGAGAGTGCGAAGGAAGAAACGCTCCTTCAACGCGCAGAATGCAAAATAGCAGTCAGCGCTTGTGAAGACAGCGTTGTCCCAATTGTTGGCAGCCCATGTGGGTGCTAAATTCGTCTGCGTGCATTTAGCAAGCTTTCGAAATTTAAGGAAATTTCTACTGCAAGAAACGCTGTTCCTTGGCGTATAAAACATGACCTTTAATCACTTTTCCCAAGTACATAAAAAGACGGAGGATTTCCATGCGGACGAAAACTTAAGGGAAATAAAAGAGAATCTTACGATTGCGTTTGTAGCATCAGCAGCTTCGTGGGCGACGCCATAGAAAGAGTTCCGCATTGAGAAACTCGCAGCTAAGCATTGTAGCTCATCTGAACGTGTGAGCAAGTAACATCGGTGCTTGAGTTGGAAAGAGCTGTGGATTCGATTCCCCCGGAGGCATGGATGTTTGCGACATCCTGCTGTGGAAGCGCTTCTGATCAGCTCCTTGGCTTTCCAGAAGTAGCGCTACCAAATGGATTCGACGGAAATATTTTCTTGTATGAAATGCCTGCCCATTCTTATGCACTCAGTCAATGTCATTGTTTATTAATTCCAGTATTCGCTCACAAGAAACCTTTTCTTTTCTTTTCTTTTTGTAGTTTTGCCTGCTCTGTTAGAGATCGCAGAGTGTAATAACATTAGTCATGCACAACGAAGAATAGAATTCCTCACCCTCCAATTTGGTTTCGAGTTTAATATCACTTTTATGTCTTCCCGTGGGTTACAAATAATACCGAAGACAGTGGCCTCCGACTGGAAACTGTGCTTTCGGAAATGAACCAAGTGGTCGCACTACACGCTCCTGTCATAATGGCGTTCTCATGTCCTCCTCTGAAATCCCTCAACGTGTAACTTACCTACGATTGTGCCAAATCAGCCTCCATTTCTCCCACCAAGATAATCCTTTCTTGTCCTCCTTTGTCTGCAAAGCCAAGTGTATCTCACAAAGGAAGGGGCTCAACAAAGACACGCGGGAGTTTCAGAACACCCTTTGTAAAACGTTTAGGGCAGAAAATTAAATAATTACATTAAAAAATTCGGTAGTTTTAATTATACAAAAATAAACTTCACAAAGGTTAGGAGGAGACCCAGCGAAGGTGTGCTCATTTGTCAACATTTTATTTTGCTCCTTTTTCTTCGTTTTATAAATCTCATTGTGGAATTAAACGATTCAGAGCAGAATGTCGTGCGCAACACGGAAATTAAAATAAAATAAAATGTTTAAAGCTGTGAATTGATTTATGAATTGTGTTTATGTGATCCGGATTGTTCAAACTTCTTAAAAGATTCATTCTCGTGCAGACTTTCTTTGAAATTGCGATTGGAAAAACGCTTCGATTGAATGCACGGTTTCCGAAGCACACAGCGAACTGAATTATGTCGTGTCTGGCAAATGAAGAACTCAACTTTTAAATCCATCAAACAGTGCTAGCAGTAACTTACCTTTTTATATTCTTATAATGTTTCTTATCCAAATATCGTAATTTATACCTAATGATAAGGCTACTTTAATCTAGAAATAACTTTTGTTGAAAGATATTTCTTCCTTTGAAAACTGAATCCTGTGAAAGACTTCAGATCTATTCATCTTTTCCTTGTAATAGGAACTTCAGATTTCTAAAGATGCTTTGTGGAATCTCTAAAAATATTAATGCTTTACAACAAAAATGCTGCAAGGGGTCCAATAATTCAACAACTCTTTTCAAAATCTAACAAGCTATTGGCCACCATTGCAGCAAACTAGACAACAGAAAGAAATTATATCCAACTTTATGATCACATTTTATATCATCAGAATTGCTTCCTCGCCAATTTCCTGGAGATCTCCACACGAACAAGACAGTGAATAGGAAAAGATTCTTAAATTCATGTCGACTGATGGATAATCCCAAAATTTGGTTGATAGGACTCCATCAAGAGATATTTTATGTGATGCTGATTTCTTTTCTTTTCTTTTTTTCTCTTTCTCATCAATGATTACGCATTTGTCTGTTCCGCTCCACTGCTGTCTTTCCAAAGTGCAAATGGCCTCTCTCCCTCCCTCCTTCTCTCTCTGTCTCTCTCTCTCTCTCTCCCAATTCTTTTGAAAGCCGATATCTTTGCAGCCTACATAAACGCGCTTTCCTTTTCTTTTTAGACTCCTTGATATTTTCTTTTATACTACAAATATTATGTGACTCCCTTCTCTGATGTCCTTCATTTTTATTGGACCTAATTTTGTGCATCCTGTAAACGTCCTTAAAAAGTTCATTCCAGCTGCATTTATTTTACTTTCAGATTTGTTTTAAAGTGAGCATGTCTGAATCAAATGACAGAGTGAGTGGCATTCTCCTTTTCTTTATAAAATGCAAGCGGAGGGGCTTTCGACTTTCGTTTTTATTCAGGATTATTTGATGTTAGTCTTAATATTTCTTGAAATCTTTTTATTTTGTGTTTTATTTTATTTGTTTGAATTTTTTTGTATATTAGATATTCTATTACGCAACTAAATCATTAAACTGCTATCACGTGTTATTTTCCTATGTTTACTAATTTTGATATAATATGACTTTTCACTTATTAGTACTTCTGCATAAACCAAAAAATCCGCTAATCTTCGGAACATATGTCGATTCCACTGAAGTTAAAACGAAAGCTTCATAGTTTCTTAGATTCGCCGAGAATTCTTTTTAGCATCTTCCCAGTGACTAAAGAAATATCTTTCGCTGTTCGACATGAAACTGAAATTTGTGTCAATTAAGCTTTGAATTACGAGAACTGAGCCGATGCTTCGGAGAAGAATTTCTTTTTGGTAAATTCTTCACGGAAGCAGGGACTACAAGTATTAGAAAAAAGAATAAGAAGACCCCTTTCTTCACGAAATGATGAGATTACTCTCACTTGTTAGATCGTGATCGTCTGTTGATAACGTCGACCATGTCTTTCCGCAGTGATTTTGTTTTCACGAAGTTCAGATTTTTGGCAAACCTTGAGACGAAAAAATTCGGCTGAATGACTTTTAAATTTCATTTATGTTGGAAGCAAAACATTGCAGACTGGACAAAAAGCGTTGCCTCCTTTAATGGTGAATAGAAAATCTCTTTCCAGCTTTATTCGTTTTTTTTTTTTTCTGTTTTATTGTCACAGTTCTCACAGAATTAAAAGTTACAGCCACAATGAAGGTTTCTTAATACTCACAAAAGGATTCGACTGTTGACCGCCAACTGAATCTTTCGCATCTCTTTGATCTAACGCTACTGTCTGAACTTCTCCGCATGTACTGGATGTTGAGGGGGAAACGGAGGATTAATGAATTCGTGGGAGTGAGCTGGAGATAAATTATGCCATTGGTTTCGTAAGACTGAATAAACATAAAAATAGCATGAATTAATATCTGTTAGTACCTGTCGGTACGAGAAATATTAAGTACACAAACGATCGCCAGATGCTGGTGATTATCAGCAGGACCGCTCAGTCCGCTTACTACTACTATTACTACTACTACTACTAATAATAATAATAATAAAATTTTAACAACAGTTTGTTATCTTTAAATTAATTTATATGGCTACAGTCTACGTTTTGTTAATGTTATTACATTTATTAAAAATAAAAAATAATAATGTTAAACTTAATTAGAACCATTACCAGAACGATTTATAGTTAGAGTTTTACATTGAAACAATTCTTTCAGTTATTTCTGCAAGTAACTATTTACATTTATATTTCAATTTATAGTTTATTTCAATTCACAAATTTTACATTTAGAGATTCTTTTTTGTAAGCAGTAGGGAATGCTATATGCGTTCATTTCACTTTTCCCAATATATATATATATATTTTAAAATCGGTAATATTTTTAATAATAAGGTGTTTTAGTAAGAATAACAATAATGCTCTTATTGATCTTCGAGAAACGTTACATATTTTAACACCATAATGCAAATACTAATACAGCTACCAATAATAATTTTGAACACTTTAAGTGTCAGATAAATTATTTACATATAATTTTTCCAATGACAATGACAAGGTTTATTACCATACACAGTATGTACTGTACATACATATACATTGAGGCATTATTATATTATCTGTACAGTACAAAGATTCAGCATAAAATGCCGAGTACGTAATTGTTTATAAATATAAATATAAATATGCCGGCCTGTTTGGCCGAGTGGTTAGCTTATCCGCTCTCCAGCTAAAAGACTGAGGGTTCGCATCCCGCTGTGGGCATGGATATTTGTCTGTGAAAATACTAGTTGTGGTGGTGGTGGTGGTCGACTTCATCATCTACTAGATGGCGTTGGTGTAGATTGGTTAGACAAGATACATCTTGGATGAGAACTAATTTCTCTGCTTTCATCCTCGAAGCTTATATATAAGTTTATCTGAGGATGACACCAGTTGGTTATTATTTATTGGGGTTTTTTTTTTTTTTTTTGCTGTTTTGGGAAGCTATGAAATCTATGATTGAGAAATTCGCGCGCACTCACACACACACACACACACACACACACACGCACGCACGCACGCACGCACGCACGCACGCACGCACACGCGCACACGCGCACACACGCACACACACACACACACGCACGCACGCACAGGCGCACGCACGCACAACAACTTGGAATGTATTGATGCGTCGCTGAACTGGAAGCCTGAACGAATATATTGTGTTTCATTAAGTCTGTATGGTATTTTGGGTACATGTTTCTTGTTCAAAACCTTAGAGCTCTTTTTAGGCTGTTGTAGTTTGTAATGTTTCTGTATTCAAAAGGTAATTTGTTAATCATGTCTGGGATGTGGAAGTTTCGTGTGGCCTTTCCATTGTGATTATTGTATTTATATGTGATATAATTAGAAGTCTGAGGTCTTGTTAAACAGTATGTATTTCTGACTGTCCTGTAGTTGGAATCGAAATAATGTTTTAGCAAAGCTGCATTGTGACATAAATGTTTTGGTGTCAGTATTTTGTGTTCTGACATTGCAATATATATAAGGTCGTTATTTTCTCTTTGTTTCCAAAAGATCAGTTTTATCATTTTGTACTGTAGCGACATTAATCGATTTAATTTGTAGGGTGCACAGAAAGCATACGTTGTTATAGCGTGTCTTAGTATATTTTGGCATAGTGCTTTATATATTAGTGTTTTCAGGCCTATGGGAACTATGTCTTTTAACCTGTGGAGTTTGCCACTTACTGTTAGGAGTTTGTTGTGTAGATGGTTTATGTGGCTATTCCACTTCATATCTGCATCGAGGTAAATTCGAAGGTATCGTATTGTTTCCACCTGAGTGAATGTAGTGGTTTTGCTGTTCTGTGTGTTTTTTGTGTTGGAAAGTGGATGTTGGATGGTTATATATTTGTTATCAACTGGTCGAGTCAGTGGATTTCTGAATATCATTAATTTTGTCTTTTCTGAGTTTAGGTATATGGAGGTTTTTGTGAGCCAGTCTATCAATTTTTCAAAATTCAAATATCAAATCCATGTTTCTCTATCACGTCAGGTGTTTCCTCTATGGCATTTTCTTTTTTGCTAATTTGTAAGTTTTTGATAGTTTTAAGGAGGCAGTACTATTTAGAGGATAATCAAAAAAATAGATTTTTCAATATTATTTTCTGAAAGAATGTACTTTTAAAAATCTGTTCCTAACTTTTTATCAAGATATTCGAAAAATTCCCGAAGATATAGCCTATTATTCAAAGCGGTGCGCAGATCCCCATCGGAGCGCTCACCGCTCTCGCTTGTTAGTAAACGAATAAATGCGTAAGAACCTGCAACGGCACGTGCTTTGAATGCGAGAGAGGACTGGGTTATTTGGATATCGCTTTAATTCTTTCCATAAAGCGTCCTTTCTGGGTATTTCTAGGATTACGTTTTGTGTTATCTAAGGATTTTGTGTTGTTTTTGAACGAATTCTGACTTTCTTTGTAGCTTTCTTATATATTTCCTCCAGTGTGAGTTTAATGTTGTTGTATAAGATATCTGCTGAATCTGATGCCAGGTGTTCCCAGTCTGTTTTTCTTATTTTGCGGTTGATTATTTCTTCGTCGATTATTGTTTTCTGTCGCTTTTCTTCTGTGGGACATTGCATGGATATTGTCTCGGTGCAGGTTTAGATGGGTGAAGTAATGGACTGCTAATTTGCACTTTATTACTGATGCAGTGTAATTGTTTGGTGGTGCTCGGACGTTTATATGATCTAGACAGGAGGCAGTGATAGTATTTCCGAATATTTCTTCTCTAGTACATGATGTTATTGTTGGTATTAGATTATACATGGATAGTGTGTCTAGGTATTGTACAGTGTTGTTCTGGTTTTCGTTTGCAATTTTTATATTTATGTCGACAATTATCATTAGGTATTCGGTTGAGCATATTTCTTGGCGTGAAAGCCAGCAATTGAGTTCGTGCAAGAATTTTATCATGTTTAGGTTTGGTAGCCTGTAAATAGCATTTAGTATTATGTGATGTTGTCTATTAGTGAGTTCGAGGCAAAGGGTTTCAGGATGCTCAAACTGATAGGCCGTTTCTTTTGCTATTAATTTTTGTTTGATAAATATTAATATTCCACCCCCTCTTTTTGTTTGGCGGCATGATCTATGTTGTTGGAAGCCTGGAATTTGGAAAGCAGTCGCTTCGTCATTAGTTATGGATACTTCTTTAAGAATCAATATATCAATAATATCAGTGTAATTCCTCTGATAAGCCTGTAACAATAAGCAAATGTTTTCGGATGCTTCTGATGTTAATATGCAAGATTGAGAGACCATTCGCTTGTGCTGTGTGTTGTTTCCATGCATCAAGCGATTCGAAAGTACAATTACTTATGTATTCTGGTATAATTACATCTATCTGATGGTTCACATTCTTTTTTGTTGTGTTGAGATCTTGTTATTGAACTAAGTTGGAATGTTTTGTTTCACTCTGGCAACCTTTCTATATCTTTCGAGCTTTTTATTTGTATAGACTTTGAAGTCTGTGACTTTCTCAAGAATATTTTGCTGTCTTTGATCCACAAAAATTGATACTTTTTTCTGTTTTTTTCTTTTCTTGCTTGGTTCAAAAGATTCTGATTGAATGGTGTTAAATACTCAGATAGAAAGACTGGCGTATTGTCTTGCGATGCTTTTAAATCCTTTGCTACTGTTTTTTTTTCTGCTGGCTTTTATGAGATTGTCTCTTGTAGCCTTGCTTGTCAGACGAACTATGACTCTTCTTGACGGAGTGCCGATTTGTCTTTTATCAATTTGTGCTGCCTGTCAGTTAATGCGTTAATGCTGGTTTTAATGTCTTTTACCGTTTGTAAGACTTCTTCGACTTTTGAATTATTAAAATTAACAAACACTTCATATTCGCTATTTTTTTTTTTGTTATTTCTTTATTCTGTTTATGAAATAGTTCATGGACAAGATCTACCAAGCTGGATTTTATATTTTCTAAACCTTTTTCTAGTAATAAATTTACGGAACTCAAAATATAAGCCTCACCGGTATTTTGTTGTCTGTTCAGTTCATCGTCTGATTCTGCCTTCGGCGTAAGTTGCGCCGTGGGTGGCTGCATTTCTTTGTTCTCTCTACAGTTTAGGCACTTCCATTCTTCTCGTTTGGCATTGGATTTGCGTAGCCATATTGTGTCTGAAAGTCCGGAACATGTAAAATAAAGATTCCTATGGCATTTCCTGCAGGTTATATGACACCCGACGGACGGTAATTCCTTCATGCACTTGTTGAACTTCGTGACTCACCTTTCTTCCTTTGGACAGCTGTAAAGATGGCGACGTCCTTTGGTCTATACTCGGTAGCAACCGCGGTGTACGCTTCAATTTTTAGCACACTCAGATTTTGGATTCCACTTGGTCGATTTCGATGATTTATATGTCACTGTCTTCAGCGTGACATGTAGAGTTATTTTATGACACTTTTAAATTAAAAACAGGAGTTAGAACAACATTAAAACTATAAAAAAGGGGGACCAGCGATACAACCATGCAACCGTTCGTATGCCTACACAGCGCCCTCTCTATCGCCCTCTATATATATTAATAGTAATAATAATAATAATAGTAATGGAATAATTTTATATAAATATGCATATTTTTTCTGTATTTCAATATTTTTAATAATATTTCAATATTTTTTATACATTCGGTATTTATTATTATTATTATTATTATTATTATTATTATTATTATTATTAAAGCGATATCCAAATAACACAACCTTAAAAACTGAATATAAGATAACAAGGAATCGCCTTACAACACAAATCAGAAATTCAAAAAGAAGCTACTACAGAGACAAACTAACCTCCGCACAAAACAACATGAAACAAACCTGGCATCTGATTAATGAGATGCTAGATTCTGTTCGCAACATCACTGCCTCCGAAACCATAAAACACAGCTTCATGAAAGACGCAAAACCTATCCAACAACTAGCAAATGACTTTAACCAATACTTTGCAGACTCCATCCAAGAACTTCACAGAAATATTCCCCCAATCACAAAACGAGACCCTCCACTTGGACCGCGATCAAAACAGACATTATGGTTCCCAACCATAAAAGAAGCAGAACTTCTCTCAGCAATACATCAAATCAAACCAAACAAAGGCCCAGGAATAGATGGTATGAGACCTAAAGATATAAAGCAATATGCAACTAGTTAAATCCAATCCTACTAAAACTAATAAATAAAATATTTAAAACAGGACAGATACCAAGTATGCTAAACACCGCCATAATTACACCCATATACAAACAAGGAAAAAGAAATTTAATTAGCAATTACAGACCCATAGCAACATTACCAATTATCAATCAAATTATGGAGCGGATCATACTGAAGAAACTCACACCATACACTGAGATCGTTAATATTATCCCCAAAACACAATATGGTTTTCAGAAAAATAAGGGAACAACATCTCTCTTGGAAGACTTTACAGACGTAATTAATACCGCCTTAGACAAAAACAAAACAGCCACGGTAGTCTTTATAGATCTAATCAAAGCATTCGATACACTTACACATCAAACCTTGTTAGAAAAGCTGAGGCTTGTTGGAATAGACGGGCCTCTTCACAGGTGGTTTACAAACTAACTCCAAAATAGAAAGCATATCACACGTATCGGATCAAACCGAAGCAGAGAGCTACCAGTAGCCTGTGGAGTGCCACAGGGAGCTGTACTCTCCCCAACTCTATTTAACATTTACACGCACGAAATTAATCAGTTTCCACTCAAAGGTAAGATATTCCAATACGCAGACGATACAGCAATAATATCCATCCATAATAACGCAAGCATAGCACAAACAAATATGCAACATGACATAAATCTGCTGATAGATTAGATCACCAAAAACTCCATACACCTAAACTCAGAAAAGACAAAATTAATGATATTTAGAAATCCACTGACTCGAAAAGTTGATAACAAATATATAGCAATTCAACATTCACTTTCCAACACAAAAAACACACAGAACAGCAAAACCACTACAATCACTCAAGTTGAAACAATACGATACCTTGGAATTTACCTCGATGCAGATATGAACTGGAATAGCCACATAACCCATCTACACAACAAACTCCGAACAATAAGTGGAAAACTCTACAGATTAAAAGACAGAGTTCCAATACGCCTAAAAACACTAATATACAAAGCACTATGCCAAAATATACTAAGATACGCTATAACAACCTATGCTTTCTGTGCACCCTACAAATTAAATCGATTAATGTCGCTACAGTACAAAATGACAAAACTGATCTTTTGGGAACAAAGAGAAAATCACGACCTTATAAACATTGCAATGTCAGAACACAAAATACTGACAGCAAAACATTTATGTCACTATGCAGCCTTGCTAAAACTTTATTTCGATGCCAACTACAGGACAATTAGAAATACATACCGTATAACAAGACCTCAGACTACTAATTATATCACATATAAATACAATAATCACTACGGAAAAGCCACGCGAATCTTCTACATCCCAGACATGATGAACAAATTACCTTTTGAATACAGAACCCTTACAAACTACAATAGCCTGAAAAGAGCTCTAAGGACATACTACGAACAAGAAACACGCACCCAAAATACCATACAAAATTAATGAAACACAATATATTCGCTCAGGCTTCCAGTTCAGCGACGCATCAGTACATTCCAATCTATTGTGTGTGGGGGTGGGGAGAGGGGGGAGGGGGGTGAGCGTTCGTGTGTGCGTGTGAGTGCGCGCGCGCGAATTTCTCAATCATAGATTCCGTAGCATCCTAACACAGCAAAAAAAAAAAAAAAAATACATAATAACCAACAGGTGTCATCCTCAGATAAGCTTACATATAAGCTTCGAGGATGAACGGAAAAAAAAATTAGTTCTCATCCAAGATGTATCATATGTAACCAAACACATGTAATGTACGTATCACAAGAAAACCAATGTATGTATTATATTTAAACCAATGTACGTAATGTAAATATCACATGTAAATAAATGTAAGTAATGTACCATATGTAAACAAATGAATGTAATGTATATAATAATTGTAACAAATGTATGTAATGTATATAATAACTGTAACAAATGTATGCAATGTAAAAAAAAATTCTTTTAAATGTAAATCATGAGTTTACACCGTATGTTTGTGAAAATAAAGTCACATAATATTCAGATTGCATATGTGTAAATACTGTTGTATAATCACACCTTTTCAAACTTGAAAAAAAAAATAGTAAACCACAACATGTAATATTATACAACTTATGTAACTCTGAACAATATAATTGTAAATTATTATTATGATTGTTATATAAAAAAAACTGTTATCATCATTACTATTTAAATCTCATTATATGTAGCACAAAGTGCTGAACCTTGTAAAATAACGTACTGAATAGATGATCATTGTACATATGTAAATATTTGAAAGAACAATAAAAAAAAAAATAATAAAAAAAATTATTATTACGGGCAACTCGAAGTAGTCCATAGACTCGTCGAGGGAAGCACTAACATCATGTCAACTACAACTATTACACATTCACACAGTATCTATCATACTTCGCCTTGAACTCATTTACAGTCATGCCACCCACAACAGACTCTGGTCAGCTTATTCCACTCATTCACCACTCTCCAAGTAAAAAACCTAGCTTTAACACCCTTGTTAACCACACTCTTACCCAGCTTCCATGTATGGCCCCTAGTCCTCCCACCACTAGTCCTACTCTCAAAAAATATCTTCTGAAATTAATCTTATAGAAACCCTTCAGTAATTTGAATGTCATCACCCCCTTTTCCGCCTATCAGCCAATTTCTGCAACCCACTAATCTTCAACCTGTTCTCATGAGGTTCATTCCATAGATCTGCTAGTATCATGGTCACTCGTCTCTGGATCCTCTCCATCCAGAAAAAACCCTGGCGCCCATATCTGGGCACAGTAGTCTAGATGATGGGATCTTATCAAGGCTCGATACAGAGGAACAATAACCTGTTTGTCTCTGCTTGTTAAAGCATTTTTCAGCAACTAAGTGATTTGATGAACTGATTTAGTCACTTTTGCGATGCACCCCTAAACTTTAACTCCCTATCTACCAACACTCCCACATCCCTGGCCTCATCAATCTCATGGAGTACGGTTCCACCAATGTGATATACTTCTGCTAATCTTTTCACCCCAAAACATAACCTTACATTCTGCCACATTAAATTGAAATCCATTCTACTTAGCCCAGTCCTCCAAACTCCCCAAATCATCTTGCAAAATTTTGACATCCTGTGCACTCTGAACAGTTCCTCTCAGATCCTTTCCTATATCGTTAATGAACAAATTGAACAGTAGTGGTCCAAGAACAGAACCCTGCGGAACACCACTAGTCACAGGCCATCTTTTGGATTTAATACAGATGGTTGGCAACAGATATTTTAATAATAATAATTATTATTATTATTAATAATATTATTATTATTATTATTATTGTGTGTGTGTGTGTGTGTGTGTGTGTGTGTGTGTGTGTGTGTGTGTGTGTGTGTGTGTGTGTGTGTGTGTGTGTGTGTGTGTGTGTGTGTTATACTTAAATGTTATATAGTATGGACTGAAGTAATATTTTAACATGGCTGTGCAGTGTCATAAGTGTTTTACCTCAAAATGTCTGTGTTCTGTCCTTGCTGTCCATATGAGTGTGGGGTGTTCTCTTTTTTATCGTAGAATGTCTGTTCAGTTTGTAGTCTGTGCAGAATGCCTATCATGTAATTTTGTATCTTAAAATATTTTCACATAATCCTTTATGTATTAGTATTTTTATGTATGTCTGAGCAATATCTTTTAAACGATATAGTTTGCTTGATATTATCCTGAGTTTGTTTTGTTGGTAGTTTGTACGGCTATTCCAACTCTGATCATCACCAAAGTGAAGTCAAAGATAACCTGTTGTTTTCACCTGAATAATGATTGTAGTTCTACAATTAGTGTTTTGTGTACAGGAGGATGGATGGAAGACGGATAGTGAGTTATCTGGTTTCTATGGGTAGGATCTGAGGGTTTTTGAATATCATTAACTTTGTTTTTTCAGGGTTAATACATATGTCCTTTTCAGTTAACAGGTTACTGACCAGATTTATTTCTAAAATTTGCATATTATGTAAGAGCTATTTGCGTTGTTGTGAATGGATACTATAGTCGTGTAGTCTGCATATTGACAGATTTTACTTTTTAGGGTAAGATGGCTAATATCGTTTATCATCATCATCATCATCATCAAATTCCTGCCATGTACCCTCAAGGGGTGTACAGGATATCACAGTACTACATGAAAAAATTACATCATTACTAACTTCCTATCTACAAAATAAAAAATGATGGTACAACATGACAAAAAAAAAAATATCGTTTATATACATGTTAAAATGAATGGGAGAATAAACAGTCCCCTGTGGTATTTCACAGGTTACCAGTAACTCTTTGCTGTGCGCTGATCCTATACGTGTGATGTGCGTTGTGTTTTCATGTATGCTTTGAACCATTGGAGTAGACAACCTCCGATTCCCATATGTGTGAGTTTGTTCAATAATGTTTTGTGTGTTGGTGTCTCAAACATTTGTTAGGTCAACAAAAATGAATACTATTCTGATTTCATCTAGCTTATTCTATTATTATTCTAGCTTAATACTTATTTCTTAATACTTAATTCTTATTCTAGCTTAATACTTATTTCTTAATACTTAATTCTTATTCTAGCTTAATACTTATTTCTTAATACTTAATTCTTATTCTAGCTTAATACTTATTTCTTAATACTTAATTCTTATTCTAGCTTAATACTATTCTGATTTCATCACAGACCTAATAAACCTAATAATAGCGTTTATTAGGTCTGTGAAATCTTCCTGGTGTGTTGCTGTTCCTTTATTTTATTATTATTTTTTTTTTTGAAAACCATATGTTGTTTTGGGGATGATTTGGAATTTTTTCAGTGTATGTGGAGAGTTTGCGATACACAATGCGCTCTATGATTTGGTTGATTACACACAATGTGGTGATGGGTTACTTATAATGTTTCTTTTTCCATGTTTATGTATGGGTGTGATTAATGCAGTCTTTAGTGTTTGAGGTATGTGTCCCATTTCGAAGATTTTACTTAACACTTTCAGTATAACTAGACATAGGTTAGTTGAGTGTATTGTGTTGTCCTTTGGTCTGATTCCTCTGTTCCTTATCGTTTATTATTGTAAATTTGATGAATTGCAAGTGATAGTGTTCTTCTTTTGTTACTTTATGTGAGAGGAGAATGTTTCCTGCAGGAAATAATTCCCTGCAGTTCGTGAAGTGATGATTAAAGTTGTTTGCCAAGTGTTTAAGGGATTTGAACTCGCAAGCAAAGTTAATTTGCTTGCGAGCTGTTGTTAATTTGTTTTTATATTAGATTCGTTTTGTAGTTCTAATCTGTATTGTTAAGAAATTCCGTTTTCTTATGTATTCTCCTTGTAAAACGGTATTGTCTGGTGATTCTTAAATTGTTTCCATACAGCAAAGCGTGAAATTGCTGAAACTATTGGCATTTCAAAAGAACGTGTAGGATATATTTTGCATGAAGAATTGCAAATGAAAAAAGCTTTGCGCAAGATGGGTGCCGCGCTTGTTCACAGCAGATCAAAAACGCACTCGCATAAAAATCTCTGAACAGTGCTTGGAGCGTTTTAAAAGAATAAAACTGATTTTGTGTGTCGATTTATTACTATAGATGAAACTTCAATTCACCATTACACACCACAATCCAAACAACAGTGAAAACAGTGGAGAGAAGCTGGATGTTCAGCGCCAAAGAAGACAAAGTCGGTTTCATCAACAGGAATGGTCATGGCGTCGGTGTTTTGGGATACTAAACGCATTTTGTTTATTAATTATCTTGAAAGGGGAAAAACAATAACATAACCGGGGAATATTATTGTATACAATAACTGAGGCATATCGGAATATTATTCCGATCTTTTAACTAGACTAAGTGAAAATATTCGTGAGAAAAGACCCGGTTTGCAAAAGAAAAAATCATCTTTCATCAGTCCAATGCAGCTGCACACAAAGGTATTTTGGCAAAGGGAAAAATTAAGGGTTCTTCCCCATGAATTGTTGGAACATCCACCTTATTCCCCAGATTTGGTTGCCTCTGACTGCTATCTCTTCCCAAAACTAAAACTCTTCCTCGCTGGTCAGGGTTGTTCTTCGAATCAAGAGGTGATTGCAGCTGTAGAGGGGTAATTTGCAGATCGTACTGAGAACTGCTACAGGGACCGAATAATGGCGCTGGAGGATCGCTGGAATAAATGTATTAGTCTTAAGGGATATATATATATATATATATATATATATATATATATATATATATATATATATATATATATATATTAACTTATATATATAGTTATATATATATATATGACTATGACTTAAACACACAAAGATCATCCCAATAGTCATCGGTGCGCTTAGTGCAATTTCAAAAACGCTATCCAACTATTTACAAGAATTAAAAATCAAGGAAGAGACCATATGTGATCTAAAAAACGGCGTTATTTGGAACAGTCCATATTTTCTGAAGTTACCTGACAGAATAATCTTGGATTCTTGGGAAGAATCTGAATTGCTCTGTATTTCCAGTCAAATTGTTGTTTGAAAGATATCTTTTTTTGACTGTGTAAAGTATTAATAATAAAAATAAATTTCGAAAACCGGGATATTCATTAGGCGGGATACTTTCCTCACTTGTTCAAACGAAGAGTAATGAAATCTCAAATTATTTCCTGCTTTTCGTAAAATAGCGCATCATACTTGCGAAGAATATAAACTTGCCAACCGCAGAGAACTTAAAGAGGCTGAAAATTTTTATGTTCGTCGATCTCTGCCGAACTGATATCCATTCGAAATGTACCGAGCGTAGAACTTAAGCAGTATCTGTAAGCCTCTTAAATTTTATTGCTGATACTCGAAGCATATCTTGGTATTGGGTCCCTCTGACTTCTATCAGAAAATGCAATAAAAGATTTACAGGGGAGAAGAAGCAGCACCGCAAAGATCACTTTAAATCAGAGAAAGCAAAACAAAGAGCGATATTTGCTCCGTTCTGTTGAATCAGATAACACAATAAACACAAAAGTCTTTTTTCAATTCCAATAATGTCTGGTCGGCAAACGTTCCACTTTTGGCCACTTTTCGAACACGCATAAAGACTATAAAAGCACGCGTCCAATAATATTAATAATAAATAAGACGCTATTGCTGAAGTTTATCTCGAGTAAACAAAGCCTTATCACCATTGACCTTTCCTGTACTTCCACGGCGCCAATTTCACAAAAGAGTTTGGTCTATACACTGCCGAGGTTACTACGGTAGCTTGAAACATATAGAAACAGATAGTAAAACTTCACCCAAGTATTCTGGATAGATGTTAAGCTGCAGATTCGGAAAAAATCGGTCGACCTTAAAATTTATTCGCGAAATTTTTCGGATGCTGTTTCATTGAATTATGAAGACCGAATTGTATTGACTGCTTCTTGCTTCATGCATTCAGCACCAGGGAAAGTGTTCTTTTTTTCCTTCAAGCAATGTTTCAAACAAATAAACCAACCGCACCAGAACCCATTCCATAAGAAAGCGCCACAAGTTATAACCAATAGAATACGATGTGTACTTGGATGAAGGGTCTCCAACGGTTGCCATCGAACAAGGAGAGAGAAATGTGAATTTTTTTCTTACCAAATTATTTAAAAAAGCTTCCTTTAAATGAACAACTTCGGATTTCTCTTGAGAAGAATTTTTCAAGATTCCTTCCTAGTTCGTCGTTATTGCGCCGACAAATTTGCCTTCTCTCAAAAGTATTTCAAAAGGATGGTTGGAATTCTTCACCATCATTAGAATAAATAGTTTAAGCCAAAATTGAATGTTATCAAAGATAGGACGGAAGCAGTTCTAACAGAAGAATAGGAGATTCAAAACTGATGGAAAGATTACTGTGGGAAACTGTACAGAAGAAAGGATGAAACAAAATTGGAAGAGTACATCCCCCTTTCCAGGGGAATCTCGAGTTGGAACTACCCAAATACATATCAGGCTGAAAGAGCAGCTAAACATTTATGACAATATGGTCCCAGGTTTAGACAGAACCAGACAGCGTTAATTACTATGATGGAGCGATGGAGGAATAGTAGTGTCACAATCTGATTATAAGGACATAAGATAGAGGAGTATGGCCTAGAAGCAGGAACAAGTCAATATTCATACTGCTACACAAGAAGGGAGATATGAAGGACTACTAGAACTAGAAAACTATGACCTTAATCTCTCACGCAAGCAGTCTTCTGCTAAAGGTTATTTCAATTACGAGTGATGCCAAAAAGAGAGTTTGACTTTCTTTGATAACGTGCTTTATTTAATGCGCCATGTATTTTAACTGTGTTCAGCATGCGAAACCGTGGGAGATTAATGGAGATTCCTCAACATATCAGGTTCTTGTGCAGTGAGCAAGAAGCCACGGTAACAACATATGTTGGATTAATTGAGTGCCTTCAGGTAGATAAGGATGCCTCCTCACCTGTTCATCAGCTAGGCTGATGACCATGCGTGTAGTACTGGATGAGCGAAAGACAGAAATTAAGATCAGCAATATACGATACGCCGATAATCCAGCACTTCTCTGTGATGACAAGGAATGCGTATGACGCATCTCTGACGCAGTCATAAAACGAGGATTATGGTTCCTGAAGGATAAATATATTGATGGAAAAGAAATCGAACTTGCAGCAGAATTGGAAACGTGCCGCGTGGACATAATCGGCATTACTCAGACAAGGAAGAAAAAACATTAGAGAGCTTACTAAATAAAAATATACAATAGGCTATAGGGATATAGGATAAGCGCTTGGGCAGCGTTTATGTTTTCTAAGTAATCCGCGCTAAGGCAACTCGTGAATGCCAGTGAGTGTATTCCTCGTATTCCTCTCTGGGGAACTTATTTTTACGAAATTTTCATAGTTTCTATATTCGGCTTTGAAATAATGCTGGATCGAATATCCACTTTATTTATATAATTTTGCATGCCGAACTGAAGCCTTTTGGCTCTTTATTTTAGTAAATACTTTAAGCACCGACTGAGAGTTTGCTTACGAAAAATACTGTTCGGCGTTTCAAATTTATTTGCCCACTCAGTGCGAGCAATATGCTCATAATTTTTTTCCCACACACACTTTCCTCACCAGATAGCGGGAATATGAAAATGAAAAGCATTTGCTTCACCCTCGAGGTCAGTAACGCTGTTGTTGTTCCTTAGTGTTGAAAAAGAGTTTTTGCTCTCTTAGGTTTTTTACGGAATTTTGCTCTCGGTGAGGGGGGGGCTTGATTTCTGGAGGGTTGCATTTGTTGAGTCCCTGGGGTAAGTGCTTTCCGGTGTGGGGCCAGCCGTGTCGGCTGGGTGCTTTGTTCTGGAATATGAGCGGTTCTGCTCAGTGGTGGGGTGAGCCTGTGACTGGGTGGAAGCAACGCTGAGTTGGACGCTATTTAGGTCACTTGTAGGGAGTGGTCCGGGGGATCGCCTAATTTTTAGAGAGACCTTTACTTAAACAGAGTTTTCCGAGTCTGGCACCTGCTAAGGGGGGGGGGGAGATACTTTTCCTCTGGAATTCTGCTCAGTGGTAGGGTCAACCTATCACTGAGTGATAGGGACCACCGCTCAGTTGGATGATTCTTCGGTCACTCGTTGGGAGTGGTCTAGGGGGATTGCCTAATTTTTAGAGAGGTGCTTTACTTATACAGTGCCTGGTGTCTGAGGAGAACCAACCAGTTCGAAACAGTTATCAGACCAGTGAAACCTTATCAAAATGGACTAATATAAAGCGAGTATATGTTTTCTAAGTAGTCCAAGAACGTAGGAAATGAATCCAACCAGGCATATAGCAACACTTTAGGAAAATTTGGAGGAGAGAACAATGGTAATAATAAAGTTAAGTATTTACTGTTATTCTGTTCAAGACTTGGACTAATCATTATCAACATGATGTTCCAACATTAGAATGTGCACATGTGGAGAGAAGACACAAGAAATAAGAAAAGCCTCATGACTACGTCATTGTGAAAAGTGATATCAATATGCTGGTTCAGGATACAAAAGTGTACAGAGGATTCGAAATTGGAAGTGACTATTACTTAGTACTAAGCACGAAAAAATGAATATCACATTGAAAAGAAGAGTATGCAAGAAAGTTTTAAAAATAATGAAAGTTGAGCAGCTTTTTCAAGTAAATTGTAGATTCGACAATACAAATAAATTATTGCAGATAAATAACAAAAATTGAAAACAAGAATCAAACATTGGAGCCTTGGTGACAAATTCTGAAGAAGGAATTAATTGATTCAGCTAGAGACGCACGTGGTGAAGTTATCTGCAAGGACAGAAAAATAAGAACACCATCGTGGACACGAGAAGTTTCAAAACAGTACTAAAAAGAAGAAAGCATACCAAATGTTCCTAGCAAATAAATTAGCATATATCCTAAAGGAATACAGAGAAAAATATAAAAGAGTTAAACTATGTATTAAAGTAGCTAAACGAACGTCATGGGAAGACTTTGATAAGAATATGGAAAATAAATATCAGGAAGGAGGAAAAATATTCTGAAGGCTACTGAAAAAGTTTAATAATGGAAGAAAGAGACCTGTGAATGGAATCAAAGATGATAAAGTTTACATGAAAACTGATTTTACAATCTTACCCTTGATTTTACAATTTAATGTAAAATCATGGGTAAGACAAGGATGCATATTATGTCCACTCTTATTCAACATCTATTTATATGGATCACATTATGAAAGAAAGTGGCATCTGTTATTAGAATTGGAGATGTCAAACCAAGCTCTTTGCTTTATGTAGATGATGATATTGTACTCCTACACACATCTAGTGCATGTCTCCAAGATTCGCTAACTAAACTGAATAACAGCCGTAATAAATGTGGCATAAAATCAGCAATGACAAGACCAAAATTATGAAAATATAGGTATGAGCCTAGAAAACGCCAGCTTCATTCTGAATGGAGAACATATAGAACAAGTAAAATATTTCAGCTATATAGGCGCAGTTTTTAGTGAAGATGGTAGGTTAAATCTGGAAATGGACAACAGAATAAGCAAAGCTTGTATGGTGGATAGCCCCCTAATTTTCTCTCTTAATCTACATTTATGTAGATTAAGAGAGAAATTAGCCAAATCACCAAACTAGCAGTATAAAAGGCAGTGTCTTTGGTTAGAAATGAAGCACTTGATCAAAGTCTAGAGACCACAGATATGCAGGTTTCAGGAAAATTAGGGCAGTTAACCGATTGCATCAATTGCAGAATCATATTTAAAATGGTGATATTGGAAAGGAACTTAAAATTAATAGCATTCAAGAATGTCTCAGCAGAATTAATCTAAGGTGGTATGGCCACTTAAATAGAATGGGCGAGGAGAAAGATTAGCAAAACTGGTGTTGATGCAAAGATGGCAGGAAAGAAACTCAGAGGAAGACCGAGGTCTAGGTGGATTTCTTCGGCCAGAAGTGCCTTAGAAGCACAAAATGTTATAGGTATGACAATATTAGAGTTCTAACAAGTAATAAATTGATTTGTAGGAAAATCTTTTATAAGAGATTAATAATTATGAGAACGTAATCATGTAGTGCTGGCTAACAGACATAGATGGCGTGTTAAATACATCTCCCTTAATGGAAAAATAATTGTCCGAAAGGGAGTACCTGCTGTCCATTATCAATGTGAACAATTGCTCTTCAGAAGACATCAGAAGAAGATTATAAATGGTTAGCACAAAAGGTATCATCCATATTCTGGAATGACAGATCCTCCACTATGAGAACAATAGTCAAAATTAGATTCATATTTATCAGTAACTACTTATGAATGGGATTTGGAACTTTCGTTTTACACAAATTATGGACTCCACAACCGTGTTATAAATATTTATTTTAATTTCCCGACGTTTTCACCTTCATATGAAGGTCATCGTCTGGAGTATACACAGAGAAAAGCTAAATAACATTTCACATAGTATGCTGAAGAGACAATGATTTGATCAACGGTTATTCTACTGGCCTGACCTCTAGTGAAAATAAAATAAAATTACAATGAAATGAAGTAAAATTAAATAAATTAACTACATCAAAGCTGCATGACAGAGAAACATTCGTTCATGTCGATAGTTTTGTTACAACAAAAGTGATGTCTTAATTTAACATGACAATTGTTATATTAGATTTAGAATTAACTCTTAGGGAGACAGGTTAAGTGGGTAGAATATGTGCCTTCCATATGTTTGGGATTTTTAGACCATCATTATTATTAAGATTAGGGTGATTGACAAGAATCTCACAGGTCTCCTTAAATTTACGTACATACCATGTTTTGGTATGATGTAAACAACTGGTATTTTTCCAGTCAATTACTATGTAAAGTATTCAGGGCTTGATCAGAAAGGTCAACTATTACAATAACTCCATAATTATTATATTTAATGTGTCATTTATGCTCCTTTTGTCTGTTAGGAAATGTGCGTCCTGTTTCCCCAATATAGGGCAAATTTCAGGTGCAATGAATACGGTATACTCATACTCCATGGTAGGCCGGTGGAGAGAGTGGATCCTTGGATGTGCTGGATAAGTTCTTTAATTTTGCAGGAGGTTTAAAGGTGGCTTTAAGGTTGTATTTTTGTAGTGTTCTGTTTATTTTGTCTCATATCCCTTTAATGTATGGAATGGTTAGAGTTTTATTATAGTCTTGTTTATTTTTGTTTTTAAGTGAGGTCTTGTATAGAATTTTGTTGATTGTATTTTGCTGTAACCATTTTTAGGAAGGTATTGCTGATAATTTTTAATCCATCTTAAGTGCTTGTTCATTGGCAAATCCTCAAAGCCCTGTTTTTAAGTGTATTAATGACGCTTAGGTTTTGTGTTGGGTGGTGGTAGAAGTTTATGTGTATATATTGGCCAGTATGTGTGGGTTTCCGGTAAACAGTGAAGGAAAGACTACCAGAAGGAAGACGTGTGAAAAGTGTATCTAGAAACGGAAGTGTGTTCTGCTTTTCCATCTCGATTATGAATTGTGTGCGTTTGTGTTGTTTGTTTACGTGGCTGAGGAAAGTGTTATCGAGAGAAATCTAGAGCACACTGCTCAAAATATTCCATGTAAAAGTTAGCAATAAGGGGGGATAATGGTGATCCCATATCTGTGCCTTCTTTTTGTAGGTAGAAAGTTTTTTGCCACACAAAATAGCCACAATATAGGCACATGCACAAAGAGCGCTGTGATATCAGGAGGAAATTTGTTCTCTAATAGAAGGATTGCATCATTGATTGGGACATTTGTGAAGTGGGCAGAGACGTCAAAACTGACTAATAAATCATCTTTTTCCGTGTGATGTCTTCGAGTTTGTTTACAAAATGTTGTGCGTTTTTAATTTAGGAGGGGAATGACCTACCAACTCCTTGAGTGCTGATGCTAGTTTCTTGGTTAGGTGATAATTGGGGCTGTCTATACCTTCGATTATCGGCCGGAGTGGTGTGTTTTGTTTGTGAATCATCGGTAGACCGTAAATTCTTGGGAAAAGAGAGTAGTGCGGAAGTAATTTTTTGACTAAATCTTCGGGCCATGTGATGATGGATTTAATTAGCTTTTCTGTTTCCTTTTTAATGCGATTGGTGGGGTCATAGTTAACTAGTTGATATATGCTGTTGTGTGAAACCATTCGATTCATAATTTATTTTCTCTTATTTCATTTTATTGCAATTTTATTTTATTTTCACTAGAAGTCAGGCCAGTTGAGTAACCGTTGAGCAATTCATTGTCTCTTCAGCATACTACGTGAAATGTAATTTAATTTTTCTCTGTATATATACAGTATATATATATATATACAGAGAAAAAAATATATATATATATTAAAATAATTATTTATAACACGGTTGTAGAGTTCATAATTTGTGTAAAATGAATGCCGTGTAATAGTAAAGGAAAGGAAACTTGGAACCTAAAGAAGTCGGGCAGGAAAATGGGAGTTGCTTTTGAAATGAGGTGTTACAGGAGATTCTTGAAAGCCTCATCCACTGAAAAGTGCACAAATGGAGGAGTTAAGTATAGAACGTTAAGACTTCATAAGAGGATTGACAAAAAAGAAGCTGAAATAATTTGGACACACAGCAAGAATGGAAGCGCTTCTCAAATCGGTAGAAGGTAAAGTTGCTTGAAAAAGGGGAAATAATAAACCATCCATGAGAAAGATGTATGGTGTTTTTGTTCTTGAGAGAGTCGAAGCTTGAAGAAGAACCATCAATGATATCACCCGATGAGAATTTGTTTGGATAACTGGAGGTCACAAAATCGTTGACGTAGATTATAAATAATGCTTCTCCAATCACAAATCCTCCACGGAGATAAACTCCGTGATTAGCATAAGAAAACTTGTTGCATCTTACTACTACTTGTGATCAAGGTAGTTAATTTCTCTGATTTACAATTTATGAGAAAGCAACATCAAATACCGTGAGATGTTTCTATAGCTGTAGAAAAATTTAATTGGCAACTTCTCATGTTTGTCTTCCTAAAAGTCAAGTTTGTGAAATTCAGGGATTGGTCCTTTACAATAGCTTCTGTCTGAATACAAACGGATTGTTGGAGAAGCTCCAGAATCCATATGGTAATGATAATGACTTGTTGGGA
Source organism: Typopeltis vanoorti (assembly GCF_054136105.1). NCBI lineage: Eukaryota > Metazoa > Arthropoda > Arachnida > Uropygi > Thelyphonidae > Typopeltis > Typopeltis vanoorti. The sequence goes on along the minus strand of NC_143571.1, from coordinate 93,940,341 downwards.
AAATCCAGGTGAAGTGAAGGTTCACCTGGGTGAGTTATGACTATCACACAGAGAGAGGAGAAAGTATTTCTTTTTTCAGAAAGTTGGATTAATTTATCTTTCGAGAGATGGCAAACTGCATTTTACTACGAAAGAATACTGACGTAGTACAATTATATTTTTACGTATGCAAGTTATTTGATTACAGTCAGCATAATACCGAAGAGAAAGATAAAATGCTACTATTTTCTTAACTAATTTCTTTCATATTCTAGAAAGAAGCGGAGCAGAAGAAGGGAGATCGATCTATAATTTTTCAGATGATTGTTCCATCGTGTTTATGAAGTGGAAAACCACACGGTTTTTTAAAATTGTGTTGGAAGCTTGCCATTCATGAGCAATAAATATAAACCAAAGAATTTGATAAATATATCTGACATGTTCGCGCAATTCTTCCATTTATATCGTCGTCTCGGAGTCAGATCACTTTTAAGTTTGCATTGGCTGTTTTTTTTTCCCAACTTAAAAATGATCATTATTACTATTATACCATTTGAATTTCGTGCTCGCAAGAATGGAAGAAATGCCTGCGATTCTATCTCATTTCGCGTTAGCAGTGATAGTGCACTAGCATTATTTTCAATCTTTGTATGGCATGAAGTGATGCTTACATTTATCATGTTAAACTTCTTTCGCAATCTATACCGACTGATGTCGTCATCCCTGTCTGCAATGTATTTGTGTTCTTGTAGACCTTTACAAATTGCAGTATATTATTTACTCAATTACAATGTTTTTCAGTCATTTGGAATATTTGTTAATAATTTTTCTTTCCTTGTAACAATTTAGAGTTCAGTCAATTCCTAGGTGTTTGAAGCTGCTACGCTTCAGATAACTGTTTTATTATTTAATTATTATTATTATTTATTGATTCCATACACGAGAGATCGAGGGAACTGTATGCTCATCAGTGCCGTTTGTTGGGTAGATGACGACTGAGATAAAAGTTTCTTTATTTCTTTATTATTTTTATTTATTTATTTTATTTATTTTTATTTTTTTTTATTTTTGAAGACTTGCAGTTTGTAGTTGTTTGGTAATACTTCCTGAGGAAGGCGGTTCCAGAGGATGAAAAGAAACAGGTTAAGTGTGTTTACGATTGCACAGTAAAAGGGCACTGGGCATTTACAGCTACTGTATTAACATGTGCAACAGAAAGTACAGGGATGATGGTTGTCAATTCACTGGAGCAGCAAACATGGAAGTTCCTTTAGAAATGACACAAGTGCTGAAGCAATGGGCCTGTGAGATAGCGGTTTGAAGTGAATCTGCAAGAGAAAGATTATCTATGAGCCTAATTGCACGCCTCTGGATGGCGTCAAGGATTTCAGGGGAAGATTTAAGTGCACCCCCTCCCCAAAACATGCGACCAGTATTCTAAGTACGAACTGATTTGGGATTTGTATATAGAGTAGTTGGGTGTTTCCATTGTGGAGATGTTTATAATACAACTTGATTTTTATCCAGTGTGATTTTGTTTTTGTTATCCAAGTCTCCCTCGGTTTGATCTGATCCCTGTCTCTCTGTGAAAGCAAAGTGCGAAGACAGCTTCTTTCTTTCTGACTCTTACACAATTCACAGTTCTGTAAGTATTGCAGCAGCTATATTATGGTCTAATTTTTTTATTCTTTTACTTACTTAATATTATCTCTACGTGTTCCATTCCATCTCCCCTTATAATCAGATTTATACTTTTGCTTTTAGAATGCCCAGTTCAGAATGCCCCATTATCCTTCCGTTTATGCATGTACTAAGAGTAGCTTCACAAGCACCTTTGTTCTGGATATCCGTTATTTTTATGGAATCAGGTATCCTTCATTCTTTTAACAGTTTGTTAACGTCTGTGCATATTCCTATAAAAGAGCTTACAAAGATCTCTCCTTCCCTTGACTTTCGCCTCCACTGCCCTGCTAATCAAAATCCTATTCATTTTCTAAATCATAATTCCTCCTAGAAAATGTCTCAAACCTACAGTACATTGCAGATGGGAAGGTTAAGGGCGACACGGTACAGAAATACTCTAAAGACCAAACGTTACTTTGAAGCCAGTTCGGACGTCCAATAAGCAGCCGTCTCATACTGCACAACAAAAATCACGTGCACATAAATACATCATCAGGTATCAGAATGTGTTTATCGCATCTCACATCTCTTGTTCCTACTAACAGGCTCGTGTCTGCAAGATACTCTTCCGATTCTTCTCACAGTTCATCAAATCTCCTTCCCGTACGGTTATTTATTTTTCTGGCACCTTCACATCCTCACATCGCCCTCGTAGTAATTCGCTCATATAACGCGTTGCTCTGTTCGATCGCTAAATATTTTTTTTTCTCTGAGGGCAATGTTGTATTCATTAAAATGTTGACGTCAGAATGTCACTGGAAGTGTGGCTTGATTCAAAGTTAATTATTTGCTGTGCGGCACGGCAAACGAATCGGAATGAAACGTTTTGCACAAAGGAAAAGACCCCCACTCCCCTCTTTTCCCCTCCTTTCTTCTAAAGGTCACGAAGACTCTCTTGGCAACCGATCACCCTCGTCACAGTCGTCAGCGGGATCAAATCGTCGCCTTCGTTTCTTAAAAATGCCATCTTCGCAGACCGAGTCAACTTTGTTCGGCAGCGGGATTTCTAAATGGCACGTGTCCCCCGGGAATAATAAAGTGTGCGTTTCACTGATTGATTCCTTTGTGCAGCTGAAAGTCAATAGAAAAGTTTAAAACAAAGTGTTCGCTTCCCCTTCTTCCGCCATCAAATAAAAACGACGAACTAATCCTTGCTGGTAAAGAGCCTCGGCCGGCAGGAAATCTTTAATGCAGTAGGTCAATATCTGTCTCTCCAACTGCTATTGATTTTTCATTCTGTACTTGAAAATCTTTTATTTGCTCTGAAACATCTCGGTTACAGAAGAAAGAAATGGAAATAGTTACGGCGCAAAACCTTCTGTATGATGTAAGGAAACGAGGTCATAAATCTTGCCGATAAATGAACCATATAAGTCTCGGACTGCGATGTAAGAAAAGCGAACATAAAATATTCAGACGTGTCTTTCTGCAGCGCTCCCGAACACTTAATGACGGGATATCTTTTTATTTTATTAAACACGCTGTACAAATACCCCAGATGCTGAGTAAGCCCATTTCTCGAATGGAGGTTCGAAAATCCTTTTTTTGCGCCGCCTTGTAACGAGGTTGATGGCCGACATCACGAGGGTCTACTTAAACCTCCTTAAATGTTCCGAGCGACTTTGACTCGCTTCTACCTACCGAGAAAGTGCAAATTCGGATTATTTGGCACTCGACGTTCCTGTGCAGTGACGTCTGCTTGCAAAGCGATTCCGCAAAATATTTAGCGATGCCGTTCTGGTCGCCCAACAGCTCAGAACGTGGTAAAAATTTCCTCACAAACATTCGGGATTTCGACCCTTGTCATTCGCTGTGCAATCGCCCATGTTATACGACTGAGGTTCTCAAGGACAAAAACGAGTTCTGCAACAGACGGGGAATCGTGCGAAAGAAGTCGCCGGATGAACCATACATTTTCACACGACGTAAATACTTGCGGATATTTTAGTTTGCTGTTTAATCAGTTTCTTTAAATTTAATTCGTAGAGTTCGCAACTTCAGCAAAATGGCCAAGTTGAGAAATGTAGAAGAAGAGCAAAGAAGGAATTCAAACACTCCGATATGAAATAGTGTTCTGACACACACACACACACACGCGCGCGCTTAAATTATTCTGGTGTCGCTCTTACACTACGCATTTCAGATGAAAGTTTTGCTAGTGGGTATCCCAATAAGCATTGTCATTGATCAACGCTGCAGGTCTAAAATGATTGGTAATATGACGGTTGCACATCAAGCGTGTCGAGTATGCACTTGTGAAGTCTTATATTTGATTTAATGTATTTGATATTTGGTGAGTTACTTTCTGGAGATCGCTTGAGCAGCTCTAAGCTAAAGAAAGGTATACGTTAAAATGGAAAAAAAGGGGAAAAACTAAAATAATCTTCAGAGTTAAGGAAATGAAAATGAATTTGAGAAAAATGGAAACTCTGACCCAGTTTGATCAACCATTCTAGAAGCATTGTACATCAGGGATATTCCTCTATAACAGATCTTTCCGAAAAGAGCTAACTTGAAACTACTACGATGGGGGAAATGATTTTAGTTTACATTTTTGCTAATGTGTCATGCGAAAGGAAGCAAAGGAATCGTGACTATACGGATAAGCCTGCGTTGTAACTGTCGCCATTAATAGAAGAAACGACGAACGAAAAGTCCTTCTCCTTAGCAACAATTTAAAAGATTTTACAGAAGAACGACTCTTCTAATACCACACGCAGGAATGACATCGAGCATCCGATTAGCTTCACGATAACTTCCGTCGAGTCTGGCATCGACAAGCTTCATAGCACTGCCTAATTCATTAATTAACTGTTCAATTAATCTTGCTCAGCTGCAGAACGACTGCCTGTGAATACAGCAGACCGCAACCCCAAGTTCGCTCCTTTGGGGCTGAACATTGATTCGAATCTGCTGTCAGGAAACAACGCCATAATCAGCTGTCAAACCAACATTTCTTTAAGTAAGAAACTTATTTTCGGCTTAAACTAGATTCCGTTATTTCTAGACGGAATGTTTGAAATTTCTTTAAATCATCTGAGGTGTTCTTTGCACTGAAGAAAGAATTGTCGGGAAACGACCTTTACCATTAGGGTCGAATTCTTTCATGTGCACCGCTTTTTATCTTCCCCTCACTTCAATGGAATGTCACATTCTGTTTCAGCAAGAAAGAAATAGAATCTTACAAGACATTTTGTGCCACCAAGAAAGGATCTCGGAACTGAGCAACAGCACAATGTGAGCAGCTTCCTCTTCTAAAGTTACTGCTGGACAGTCCATATTATGGAGTCACGACTTTGATATCGGCAGGAGAATATTGCCCTTCGGAACTACATTTAGGGTTCTCTTCCCCTCGACGACGAACGCATTCTAAGTAAAATAATAATCTCACTTTATTCGCATTCAATAAACACTTATTTTATCTTCGTTTCTCTAGATGTAACTCACCGGACAATCTAATGGTATTATCATTATTCATGACGTCACACATGAGGCAATTTTAGGGCAAACGTCTCACTTTCTGACTCCTCCTTCTACATGTCGCAAGAGTCAGAATATCTTAAAAAACAAGGTCCGAATTACAAGTAATCATATTAGCGCTACCACATTTTGAAATCCCGGGAGAATTAAAAATAGTATTCTCTTGGAATTTAAGGATTCGTGTTGAAGGTCAGCGGTTCTTGAGAATTTGAAAATACCACCAGAAGGAGGTAGACAGCGACTCTCAGAAATATCAAAGCAAAATCCCAGTGCAATACAATCGTGTGGTTGTACACAAATTCTTTAGCCTGGAGGATTAAATAAACCAAATCCTGTATTAGCAGAGATCGAAGTTTTCTCTTCTTCCACTCACATCTCAGGACGGCTGTCTAAACTTCTCACACAGTCATGCGTTTCCAACTCCTGTTCATTAAATTCTAACATCCTTTTCTTCTATTAACCGAATGTTTTGAGTCTTTCGAAAGGCGATCTTGATTTCAATATTTGAAATGAAATTCTTATCTTTTTACTCGAGCAAATAATTGTAATTTTTTTCTAAATTAATATTTTCCTTCTATTTCAATACGCTTTCAAAATGCATTTAATACCTATGGAAACATTAATCGTAACTTTAGTTATCTCCGTGCGTTTGATTCCCCTCTCATAAAAGAGGGATCAAATTTCAGTGAGAGTATTCGCAACAGAAATCTACAATAAACGTGAAAATTCTCATTTAACGATGAAATGTAAACTATTTTGGAGATCAAGGAGTTGAGTCATATAACCTCAGCTTAGCTAATCGGTTATCGACATTTCCAATTGTTAAATATATTGATATCAGTTATGAATATTCCATTAACGACAATGTTCAGAAAAGTCCATTCAGAAAAAGTTCATAAAAGTTGCTGACATTTTTAAGCATGCTTAGCTGTCTACTTCCTATACAAAATAATAATAATAATAATAATAATAATAATAATAATAATAATTTATTTTTCTCTATATTTAAGATAGAAAATCTCACTTTCGCCGCTTTCCCAACACCAGAGGCGTACGTTGCATGATGATTCCTACGTTCTTTCCGGATACATTCGATAATTTTAAGCGATCTTTGATTTATTTATTGTCATTTGTTTTCTGAGTCTGGAATTTCCTGGCTACAGCATAAGATTCAAATCGGAGTCATTTGGTATTATCTTCGACGAGATTAAAAATCACTTGACTTTTTTTTCGAAGGGAAATCGGAAGAACGAACGCAGCATAATAGTACAGTGCGAAGCACAGCGAAATTGTTAGGAAATAAGATTAAAAAAAAACTTGTAATCCGAGAGCATTAAATAGAACTGACTGATTATTTGTTTTTCGATTTGAGCTGACTGCAGCTCTTTTAATAATTTTCGTTGTGCTCCAACATATTGCTCCACCAGAGGGCGACACAGGGGATTTTGCTGATAATCCAGCCTGAACACTGTTCCCAGATCCCGTTAACAGCCGCAACTTCCAAAGACACGCAAATCTCCAGCTGTGCTGGCGATGTACTGGCATGCATCTCGCATTGTGTGTTGTGGGTGGGGATAAACATGATTATCTTTGTGAATTGCCACGAAGTGCCTTCCATTTAGAGGCGTGCTGGGAAACACGCATAAGAATTCTTTGGGCGATCCGACCATCGAGTCACCGACAAGAAGTTGATAAATTCGTCCATGAAAAGCCACGTCTCGCCAAAGGCACATCCTTGTCAACTCACGTATATCTACAAAAACGCCTCGAGCCACACATAAACACACTCCCGACATGCGGACCTTGTGAATACAGAACTCTTATCGGCGCGATATAATTCACCGCGGCCAGATGAACAGCAGCAAGTGCACGTGGCATATTCTCTGAATGTGCCTCAGAGGCTATTTTCGAGGCTCTCGCCGAACAGCTTGCTTTCTACCTCGGCGCTTAAAATGAACAAAATTACCGACATATTTCACCCTTAAATCGCCTTTTCTTTTTACCAGGTGTAGGTAAGGACCGGCAGGGAATTTCGCGGAGAAAGATATTGCTGGAAATATTTTACGGCTCCCGGAATAAGGAAGCACACGAGGAGTTATTCGGATGCGCAAAGACTATTTCTGGAGACAGAAAAAGCTGTTCTCTGTTCACTCCATTATTTATGCGAATCCTTTCGTCTCAGAAAAATGTTTCTTTCTTTCCTTTCTTTTCTCTTATTCCAGGAACTCCTCGAAATGATTGCTAGAAAGAGAAACCAGGTGTGAATTAATCGCTCGCTCTTCTGAACAACACGAAATATTAAAATAACGAATGTCTCATCATGTTTGCGCTCCTGCTGGAGAAGAAGTGGACTGCCTTTTACTTCTGTGCCGAAAAAGAGAGCGCTGTTGTCTCACCAATATCTGGACAAAACCGTCTAAAAGAGAAAAGCAATTCCCAATCCGAGACTGCCTGTTTTAGCAACAACTCGAAGCCTCAAAACATTCAGAGTGGCTCTTCGTGAAGTTATTTTCAATTTCTCGAGAAGAAATTTCCAGAAGTTTGATGGTGCGAATTCAATCTCTTGCACGCTGTTATGGTTCATCGTCATTTTCGTTTCGATTACGAGGCGCGAACAAGTCATTTGTTCTTATGCGTAGAAAGAGACAGAAACAAAGAGAGAATGGGAAGAGGCTCACTGCATTTCATCTTGGTAAAAGGCCGACGGTATTCAATAATTCACAGAGTTTGTTGCTCTGAAGAGACCGAAGGACACAAACCTCGAATGCAGCATCCAGCTGCATTCGAGGATTGTTTTGGGCGGTCTTCTGCGAGCAAGATGTTCTCTTAATCTGCTAAATGAATCACGTGGTTGCAATAACAAGTCGCAGAGCATCAACTGATGGATAAGCACGTTCACTGCGACCATAACAACGAAATACATTTAATCTGCCTTCGTTCAATAACAGAAAGAGGAGAGGAAAGATTGGCGAAACTCATGCTCATCCAGTGTTTAGTAGTCATAATCACACAAAGTGTCTCCAAAGTGACATTTTGAACGTCGTAAGTGGGAACACCAAGTTCTCAATCTCGTATAGAAAGAGCGAGAAAGAGAGAGAGAGAGAGAGAGAGCACTGTTCCTTTGTCAGTTGGATAATGCACGTGGTCAGAGTGCAACTAGTTACGTGGCTGCCAAAATGTATTCAACACAACTGAATGTCGAATCCAATTCCCTCGTCGCATGCTTGATGCGAAAAGGCCGTCGAAACAATCACAGAAAGATTGGAGCAACTGATGGAAGGTAATCCCGAAAAGACTACTTGTGGTATTCAGGAAGCAGCTCACAAAATCAATCGAACCCTTGTGGACAGGATTTCGCATAGTGTGACCATCTACTCGGCGGATAAGTGCAACCGTGGGAATCCGTTTTCCCGCTGAGCAGGATATTTATGACGTGGTCCTCTTTACTGCTCGCTAGACTGTGCAGTTCGAAGCTCTGTCCCATACTCGTTCCAAGCACCCCATGGACGGAAATGAGAGGCAATTACGTGGCTGAAATCAATTTCTGTTACCGCAGTGACGACTGCTATATTTCAATTTACGGACATTAAGATTCGCTGGGAGTTTAGTGATTCTCCATCACGACAATCCTTTGATTGATTCGGAGACTGCTTTCTATTAATAAGCCAAAGACTCGATCCAGTCTCTCTCTCTCTCTCTCTCTCTGTGGTGGCTGGGAAGTATTGTCGGCTTAATGATACTCACCCGAAAAAGGCTAAATTCCGTTTTCGTTCTCTTCTGCAAAACGCGAATGCAGCACGTACAACTGACGTCACTAAATCGAGGGCAATGCGCCGTAGGAAGTCATCATTAGGCAAGTCCGGCAAAGTTGTTCGGTATCAAAGGAACCCATCGTTGCACAAATGATGGTAGAGGTCACGTGAACGCGATGACCTCAATTGGGAGTTCGCAAAATCCGTCTTTTCTGTGTGTATTGAACTAACTAATCGTCTCCGACACATTACAGATAAAGGTTTGATAGGAGTTGGAAAATTGGTTTGAGGTCACGAAGAGAACCTGTGTGTGTGTGTGTGTGTGTGTGTGTGTGTGTGTGTGTGTGTGTGTGTGTGTGTGTGTGTGTGTGTGTGTGTGTGTGTGTGTGTGTGTGTGTGTGTGTGTGTGTGTGTGTGTGTGTGTGTGTGTGTGTGCGTGCGTGCGTGCGTGCGTGCGTGCGTGCGCGTGTGCACGGCGTTGAGTATTTACTGGTGCTCAGCGATCTGCTTTGTCTTCCTCTTCTTCCCCATATGCACTGAGATATCCTCGTACTGGGGGTTGATAAATTCAATGTTTAGAATTACTAACGCCGCAAAAGTGTCGCAATGACATTTTCGAGTGGTTTCAAAGTGACGAAGTTGTTAACTGGTACTTTCCCCTAGATCTGATCTCAGCCCACGTTGCACTTTGTTATCCTAAATTTCTTTCAGCTGCTAATTCTCCTTAGAAATGGTTCCTTTTGGAACGTGCTGTCCTACAAGAAAGACTGACAATCTTCTCCATTATAGAATTTCTCATCTTCAATAAGATTTCGCTGGTCTTCCTTAGTAGACGAATAAAATTCAGCAGTTTTGCATGTGTCAGACAGATCTTTACTTGTTGTGACCCGTGCAAAGTGCCCGACAGTAGCCGCGCAGCCTTCTACGTGTGCAGTCATTTTTGGCATCTTTATTAAAAGCTTTCACGAATCAACAAACTTTACACAGATTTCATCCACATCTCCAACGGATGAGAAAGAATAAAATTTTATAAAAACGTGGCTCCTAATCCTGTTGAGGAATTCCCCTGACAAAGTATTTGAAACCAGATACCACGCAATCTGATATTAAACACACATATATGGAAACTTCCACATATATGGTTTTCCATATATGTGGAAGTGCTTTGTCCTTGAATAAATGAAATTTGTGAAATCCCATTCAATTCGTTGTAAAATAGATAATATGAATTTTCTCATCTTTTCTTGTATTTTTAACAGAACGAATGAACATGATTATTCAGGGAGAATGTGCGCTTAAAGATCATTTTATACATTTAATAAACGTTTTATTTCGTCGTTCCTTTACACAAAATCAGATGGGATAACACATAAAAATTGAAAAGCATCTAAATAAAGATTTTGTATTAAACAAAAAGGAAAGGTTGCTTAAGGGCGAAAGCTAGATTACTGGAAGGAGACTGCCACATTGCCTTTTAAGAAATGCAGAGTGCCACCTACCAGGACTTCTGGTTTAATGTCTGTTCCTCCCCTTTTTCGCGGCGTGCCCCATTAGGAGATCGCTCCTGGATACTGAACGAAATATGAGCTGCAATTGGCGATTTGGTCGACAAGACTGTATTTTGCAATTGGTTTAAACCAAAGAAAATTATTTTACAAAAAAGATAGAAAACCATAAAAAATAAATAAACCAAAATACAAGTTGGGATCTTCACAGAATTTCTATGTTGTCATTCAGAACTGGACTGATAAATAATTATGCCAAATGCTCAACTCGCAAACAGATATAACCGAACAGGAAAAATTATAAGCGAAGAATTGAAAATTAATTTAAACGAAAAAATGCAAAAGCAACATGAGAAAAAATAAGTCGAAAAATTGCATAAAATTCTTGAAATATAAAAAACTGTAGTTTTTTTTTAATCCAAAGTGAATAGACACAACAAAAGAATAGGAATTAATAATACTAATCTATCTCTCTTTTCACAGTAGACAGGCATTGCTACTACTGCTTTTTATTAAAACAATATAAAAACGATCCTAATAATTATACAATTGATAGACAATCTAAAAATAATAAAGGTACAGTATGGTAGATTAAATTTTATTTAAACTGATAGCAGAATATGAAATAAGGAAACTTAAATAAAGCATTCCGACGAATCCATTTCATCGAAATTTGTGTCTAAAATTAATAATTAAATTACATTTGAGTGCATTATAAAAACACATATTACGAGAGACGTTTCAAACGTTCTCCATTCCAGCACTGCCGTAATCATTTCGGTAATCTTGTATTCCTATCAGCTAACCTTCTTTGTTGGTGTTGAAAAGAAAAGTCACTTCCCAAAATCCTCATCGACGGCGATGAGCATTTCTCCTCACACGGTTTCTCTCAAAGTACTGAAGAAATGCAAGTCTGGAGGGTTAAGGTAGATTGTAAGGGTAGAGGATCCACTTTCAAAGAGTTACCCATAAATCAAGAAGGGGTTTAAACATTTAATAAGATTTTATTTGTCAATTTTTTAAATATTTTTTTAATGTTAAAATACAGAACCTGGAGTTTTTTTTTTTTTTTTTTTTTTTGTATTTTTGGGATTTTTCACCGCACACAGCGCTAGAAACTCCTAAAACAAATTTTTTGATAAGCTGATAATTTCAGGAAGATTTGCATTTAATCAATCATCCCGTTCTCAGGATTTGACAGCTCCCGATTTCTTGCTATGGGGATATCTGCAGGAAAAATGTGTATGTGAACAAACTGCAGAAAATCCAAAAGCTGAAGTAGAAAATTCGTACAGAAATGAAGGCGTCCCACCCACAAATATCAACAACTGTCTTGTAACATGCCGTAGAAAGGGCCCATCGTTGTGAAGCCGAAAATGGAAGGCATTTGCGTCATGATTTTTATAACTAATAAAAAATCTATTTCATTATAACAAATTTAATAAATAAAAGCGTTATTAAAAGTCTAAACCCATTTTTGTCTTATGGTCCGCCCTGTATATCTGAACAGACCGAAAAAATAACAGTGCTACGTGTGAGAATAGAAAGAAGGAATCTGTTCATGTGTGTTCTGAATAGCGCAGGGCTCTAGTGTTCTGAAAAGGTAGAGTGTGAGGGTAGCTTAGCTTGTTCAAAGAAACCAGGTACACGAATAGAAGAGAAGTTGGTTCACTAAGTTAGGAGATAAATGGATGCTGAACAGCAGCTGCTTTGTTTGTTTGTTTTTTAAGTTGGGAAATGGTAGCTGCCAGTTCAGCAAACAATCATCAATGAACGTGCGTGGTAATTGTATGTTTCCACCTGTTGTATGTTGTGACCTAACGCTTCTAGTTTGCTTTTTATTGTACTTCCTTCATTTATTATCATGAGTTTGGTCTTTTTAAGGTTTAATTTTATTCCATACTCCTTTCCATTTTGAATTATCTTGGTTAGCGTTTCTTCCAATCCTGTATTTGAATCAGCTATAAACACAGTATCATCAGCATAACGTATATTATTTATGTATTTTCCATTGATCTTGATTCCTATTTCCGTTAGACTTAATGCCCTATACTCTTCACATCTATATGTGTTGTTGCTTTTTGGAATCGGAATGCATATTGATTTCTTGAAATCTTCCAGTATCTTCTCTGTGATGCATATATTCTTTATTATGTCCCTCAAACAATTCTTTCCATCTTTCCCCAAGTTTTTAATTATTTCTGCCGGTATGTTATCATCTCGTGGTGTTTTCCCATTTGGCAAACTATCTGCTGCATTTTCATTCTCTTCACCAAGTAATTCTGATCCTTCATTCCCTTCTTCAATTTTAGGGATTTCTGATCTGCTTCTGTCATCGTATAGTTCTGCAATTGATTCTCTCCACCTACTATTAATATCTTCTGGCTTGACAATAATTTTTCCATCTTTTCCTTGAATTGCTCTTTTAGCGTGATGTTGATTGTTGAGTTCTTTAATTTTATATTTCTCTGTAATTTTATTTTCGTTGTCTAATTCTTCTATTTCTTTACATTTTTGATTAATCCATTCTTGTTTTACTCTTTAGCAGATTTCAAGATCACTTTTAGAAATTATCAAATGATAAGATGTAAAAATCGAGGAGAGGGAAAGGATTTTAATGTTGAATAGCAACGCTTATTGGAAATATCGTTTTCTAGTTATGTTTCCGATATAACTTCTCAATGGAAAATTTGATATTCGTAGTTTAAATGAATAAATACGGGAAGATATGGATAAATGCACACCGAATCCAGAGGTAAAGAGACAGACAGCCAGCCAGAGAGAGAGAGAAAGAGAGAGAGAGAGAGAGAGCAGTTGCAAGATGAAGAGACTAACTGAAACAAACCAACATAGATTAAAATCCTTTTTGAGAAAGGGAAAAATAAAATATCCAAAAATATCTGCTTGTAAAGGTTTTGTGTGGAACTCGGAAACAAAACGGATGGCTTGACCATTGTACACATCGGCTACATTCTGAATGAGGAATGGAGAGAGGCAGTTAATGCTTCAGCTGTTTTTACCTAATAAATTGTAGAAATGGACAACCGAATAAGGAAAGCTGTTGTAGAGCGGAACCAGCTGAATATGTTTCGATAGAATTAAAACGAAAATTTCAAAAAGAACTGTACAGGATGGTGTTTGAAACAATTTTGACTTTTATGGACGAGTTCTGTTAGAAATAAATTATTTCATCAGAAACTCGAGACTTTAGATATGAAAGATTTGAGAAAGAGTAGGGGAAGGAACTTATGGCTGAATCATATTAAAAATGAAAATATCGCGAAGGAACTTAACATTTTTAGCATTCAGAAATGTGTGAGCAGAGCGTAGTGCGGTCCCTTATTCAGAAAGGGAGAGAAATTGATAAGAAAACAGGTGTTTGATACCAAAATGCCACATAAAATGACAGAGTAAGACATTTTATTCAGTTAAAAGTAACCCCGAAGATCTAAGCATGACATATGACAGTAATTTGAGGCCTCACAAATAAGAGATTAACTCTGAAGACATTTGGTGATATGAAGTTAGTAATAATGACGGGCAAAAGTCATTCGGGGTCACATCTATAATTTCCTGCCATTCTCAGAAGCATTGAAAGCCTTGGACAGCATTACGTGAAAGTCCATTTTTCGCTCACCTTCAAACTCACAGTTTTAATTTTAACCACTCGCTATGCTTCCCCTCCCACTATCCTCGCGATAGTCGCCAAGCAACGCTAGCACTAATTATTACGAGAAGTTACCATAGAAATTCAAACGCCTTTCATTTTGCTGATTTTTCAAAGAAATCCGAAAATAATCCAAAAATATTAACACTCAAAAAAGTGTACACACAATAATGGGATCCTCATACATTTATTTTCGTCGTTGGATTTCTTTTCAGCCCTCCTGGCTAAACCATGCATAATGACAGGAGATGTCCCCCCGCTTCTGCATGCCATGAATCCATGTTCTGGGATTTCAAACATTTCTCTGATATCTTAAAATTTCCTCTGGAAACTTTTCGAGGAAAGGAGTCAATCTGCGAATAAGAATTCGAGAAAGGCTCTGGCCAATGAGTGGACTATCGACGATCATAAGGAGTTGTGGGTGGGGAGGAAGCAGCAGCGGGAAATTTCTCTCGATGCCGCAACCCAATTCATTTTTATACCCCGCGGGAAACGCAGTACGACTTGTTCCTCGTGCATCTTCTGAAGGCACGCGTGTGTGGTGACACGCGAGAGAAACTCATAAACAACATGTGAAGAGTGCCGTTGTTTGTCGCGTAACTAATGTTCGTTGTACGTCGACACCGAGGACAGATCGCATGAAGATTAAGTAGCTCAAATCTGGAAAAATCAAGGCCGAGGAAAGGTAAAGTCCCTTTATCTCCATTCGTTCGTAGATAATGAGCTTCCGGTCTGTGATACGTTATCATTACCGACTTCGGTTTTCCCTTTCACCTGGGGCTGAGCCGTCTGGCGCGGAGCAAAGCAAGGAAAAAAGGCTTCATTTTCTATCACGGATTTCTCCAGTTCGACGACTAAATCTCCGTCGTTACCCGATGGTAAATATTTATTTCCTTCCTCAGTTTCGGCGTCTCCTCCTTATTCTGATCTCTCTCTTCCCCCGCCAACGAGTTTCTCACCACTTGTCTAGCGATCTCGCTTGCAAGCGCCGTGATTTCGACAGAATCGCTTTGCTGGGCAAGTGGGAATACAACCAAAATGAGAGAAAGAAAGTGTTATTTCGCATTTTGTTCTTCGCAACACGAGCAAACAGTTCGTTCCACCGCATGTCTCTGAAGACTATTTTCGTCTTCCTTTGAACTGGTCTGTCGGCATATCGCTCGGAAATCATCGCCACAGAAAGCGCGGATTTAATATTTATAAGTCGCATGTTTACAGAGATCGCGTGGAGCAACTTCTCCACGACTGATTACGTTGTGCTAAAAACGGAATCCGAAATGAAGCGTGTTTGCCGGATCAAATTACTTTAACGTTCTCCGTGCGGCTCTCTGAACACGTAAAGGGACGACATTATTCAAAGCTTACCCGTCATAACCGCTCGGAAAAGTCGTTCCTCTCATCGGAACGCTCTTTCAGTGGACGAAATTGTCATTCACGAGCCCCCATTAACACTGACAATGGTTCAGCGAATGAATCGCTTTGTTGGGCGCTCTCAAAGACAATTTTCGTCTGAAAAGATCCTTTGGAAAATGGCCGAGATTACCCGTCGCCAATTATTGCCAAAAAAAAGTATTCGTGACAGAATTTGAAAACGCACAAGTTCCAATTCGAACTTGGGCATTTTTTGCCTGCAATTCCCGGATGCCGATAATCGACTTAGTGGAATTTACGGTTAATTGTTCATTGGTTCGGCTGCTTTGAGTTATGGCTGAATTAACTTCGGATATGAGACGAGTCGGTGAGGAGATAAAAATTAGTTTCTTCGAGGAATCACCGTGTGAGACTGGCTAACTCACCTTCAGTCGAAAAATCTTATTGAAAAAAGAACATTCATAGTTATTCGCGCCTGGACGGGATACGGACTCCGATTTTGCTACAGAGTTGATTCGTTTTTTTTTTTTTTTTAATTTCAATGAAGTAATGTTTTCTTGTATTCTTCACTAATGTGCAAACGGATATTAATATTGTGATCGGTAGAATTCCGAAGTTAATATGACAGGCAGCAGAGTATACGCTTTTAATGTTGGTTCGACAGACACGTGATGCTGTCTGTTTTAGAACAAGGTCTATAACGACTGGTTGCGTCAACAGCAGTAGCGCAAGCAGCGTATCTCGTGTTTATTTTTTTTTCTACGAAGGCTTGCGCAGTGCTATGGAAACGTTGATCGCTTCATCACGTGGACTTCCAGAAGAAACACTGCGCATTCGGCCAGTTCCTAAATTAGTCGACTTTTGCAGCCCGCGTGCGGATTTTTCTACAGGGATTTTACTCCGGCAGCTCAAAAACTTTGCACCATTGTCAGATGAAAGGGATCGGCGTCATGAAATGGCGATACTTGCTTGCAGGCAGGGAAGAAGTTGGCAGATTACCAACCAGTTTAGAGAAAGTTAGTCAGGCTAAAAGAGTTCTACCTAATCCCCTTTCGGAAATCGGGGAACGGTAGTTTTTTTTTTTTTTTTTTTTTCTGTGTGTGGTTGTTGTTTTTGCCATTAAAATGTTTGCTATCGTCCTAAAAGTTTCTAAAATTGAACGACTTAAAGTAATTAAGTTCATATTTCAAATCGGGTGCATCCAAGATTTCTCTTGCATCGTTTATGCACGAAATGATCGTGCTTGAAAACGAAAAGTGTTCTGTCGCTGAAGAGAAGCGGCATCCTGAAAAATGTTCCCTTTCGATTTGTCACTGCTAAATTAATAGACGCACCCTAATCCAATCTCCTTTGTTTATATTTATTCCACAGAAAGCACGTTCGGTGCTTTCTGTGTCTGAAATGTGCCCCGCAAATGTTACGGCGAAGGCAGCCCTCAACCGCTTGCTAATTTTTGCTCATTTATTTGGAATTTCCCTTTATCAAGCGGCGGATGCTCCAGAATCACAATAAAGACGTTCGCTGTCGGGCAAGCACGAGCAGCCTATTCGAGCGTTCTTATTGGAATGGGAACGCTCTGTTCCCCGGAGAGAAAAGAGATCAAAGCCCGAGTGATTGATAAGATATTAACCTCATCGCGATGTCGTTAGTAGGCATTAAGATAAATCAACTTCTTGACCTGCACGTGCTTTTCTTGTTCCATAAACGACCCACTTAACTTAATAGGACTTTTGACTTACGGGATCGAACGTATAAGCTCCACTCCGCGTGCTTCCTGCGTGCTTTTCCGAAGATATTTCGGCGCATTCGTCATCTCGAGCAAAAAAATAGTAGTGAGCGATGGCACGAAAGTCCTTCGATGTTGTTCCGAGCCGTTGTTGTTCCGCCATCACAGCGACTCCAACGTCAATGACGACCTTCCAGCTGCATGTTTGTGGGTCTGCATTCCTGTTCTGCGTTCGCCTCGCTGATCATCCGTGTTTTTTTTGTTGTTGTTGTTTTTTTTTGTATGGATCACATCACAGCAGATACCGAGGGAAGAGGAGGGAAACACTTAGGGTGGCTGATGAGTGAGGTCCCTCCATTCGGCGCATTCTAAGTAGTTTGGCTGCGAATAATCAAAGCAAATTCTTGCTAATTTCTTAGGAATATATTTCTGGCTCATTCATGGTCTCGAGCGACTGCCTGCAGTACGATTATAGGTTGCATCAAAATCCCAACTCTTTTCCCCAAAGCGCTGCGATCCCCCTTTTAATTTTCTGATTTCCATCCGCTCTTTAATCAATCTGATTTAAGGAGTCAAATTTATTATTTTCCCATAAATCTGCATTGTTAGTGAACTATTTCTGAAATCCCGTGTTAGATCATTAGGATTCCACTCTCCCCTTAATAAAAAATAAATAAAAAGAAAAAAGAAATAAATAAATAAGAGCACCAGAAAGAGATTATGGAAGGGGGTTGCATTCAGCAAGATACTGCACTTCACAAAAAGTATTCCCAAGCTATGGATTCCATTTTTAAGTGATTCGTTTCTTATTGCTTTGTTTATTTCGCCATTCGTGCAAAAATCTCACTCACTCGCTGACTTCTTGACGGATGGGAAATTCGGTTTCGTCTCTTGAATTATAGGATACGATGCGATACACGTGCCGCATTCGTAAACAAACAAAAAAGCAATCCTTTACCAAGTGTCCAATCAACAGCAACATTACGAAAGTGTTGGCATATACGGAAAGTACTTTATATATATATACATATATATAAACGCTAAACTTGATTGCATTCAACAACTTCGCTGATGTATTCCGGCGGTTTTTATAACTCACAAAGGTCAGATGTCAGCACAAAATGGTGATTTATTTGGCATCGGCTAGCAGCTCATCAGTCAGCTGCGCGCGCCATTTCTTTAAGAATGTAAATTAAATCTGAGAGAATGTAAATAAAAAGAAAAGGAGACGTGCGCAATATCGAGGCGGATTATTTAACTGCGAATTCCTTTCTGTTGCCGTAATAACGGTCCGAAAGTCATGCGGGGCCGTAACCCAACGGTCGAGATTGCTTAATAAACGAACTCATTGTAATCCCGGGTGGGAAGTTCCATTAATCACGACCGACTCGTTTCCGAGGCCACTCCACTCCGCAACACAAGACTTAATACGCGGACGGACTGTTTTTATTAATCTTTACGCTTCGGCGCTTTGATAAATTATTCGGCGTAGCGAAAAAGTGATGTGCAGACACCGAGCACGAGGCAGGATGGTCACGAGGTGAGCGGGGGAGGAAAGAAAAGTGATATGCATAATCAGTCACGCTACTTGACAAGCACGTGCTATCATTCCTCACCTGACTGAAAAGAACTTTTCATCGACAGAAGATCGTACTAGCAAACGGCAAATGCGGGTCATCCACCTGAAGGCGGTCTTTGCTAGCGTTATTCAAGGCTGGAAATTCGGAAACGGACTGGATTGCACTCTGACCGTGTTCTGTGGTCCCACCGGAAAGCAACGTCTCTGCGATATGATCTCCATCCGGGTTTTATCGGCTGTGACCATCTTAAAATCCCCCAAACGCGATTTCACTTGTAAAAACTCCTTCCCATCTAAAGTGTGATCTTAGAAGGGTCGTAGAACACAAAGCGGGAACAGAGAAAGGAAATCCGCTTGACATTCTGCACCGTTTATTTCATAAGCCCTTTCATATCTGAAAGGGCTTCCCTTAAATAAGGAGCCTGCATTTTTACGGAATATCCTGTGCTTTATTTTACTTCTATTATTTTGCATAATTTCTTTACTAAATCCATCCAAAATCAGTGGAGTGGTGGACTGGCCGAGTGAGATCTTGGAATCCAGCTCTACATATCAAACAATTTTTGTTTGATATGTTTTCTCCAGGAATCAGATTCATGGGATTATAATGAAGCAAATAATCTTCAGAAAAATCTAATGAGCAGGAATTCTCTCTCTCTCTCTCTCTCTCTCTCTCTCCCTCTCTCAAATCAGTTTTAGCACTCGAAGTTCTTATATTGTAGACTATTTTCTCAAAAGCAGTAAAGCTTCCAAAATCAATGATATCAATGCGTGAGTTTCCGCGCGGTTAGCCGAATGGCTATGCGCTTCGCAACCAGATGCCTGGGGAAGGAGTGTCCTGGGTTCGATTCCCGTCGCCGACGTGAGGAGCTTAAGGATCTTCCTCAGCCATAGCCAAGTTAGCAGGTCTTGGGCGTGGACAGCAAGGTTCCTCCCCCCTCCCCCCAGTTTATCTGGGGTTTTACATCCCGTTAGCAGGCAAACCGGTTCCGTGAACACACACGGATCTTCAGCCATATATACGTAATCCCCCCCATGAGGGGGCTCAACTCACCCCAATAGGGACGGGAGAGAAAAGGGAGAAAACTCCATGCAAATAAATAAATAAATGCGTGAGTGCTTGCGAGTGTATTTTAGGGAAACTTCATCGAGGAAAAGTCGTTCTACGTGTAAGTACAATTAGTACCTGAGAAAACGCAATAATAAGGAAGAGTATTCCAAACGAAACAGAAGAATGAACGAAGAGAAAGAATTTAACTGTTTAACCACGTGTAGCACATGATCCACTGCTGCACGTGTTTAAACCGATTTAGAAGTGAGGGAGGAATTGATAATGCGAGTTTTCATAAACAATGAAACATTTGTAGAAAATGCAAACCGCAACAGGAACATGCGTGAAAGAGACGAAGTGAACTGTTAAGAGGTGGGCATCTAATTGCTCTCTTCTAGTCAAGTCAAATGGAGACCGAAAGGCGCCCTACCGGTCACCACTCTAAATGTGAAGACGACAATTTTCAATTCATTGGAAAGTTCTGATAAACACCTACAACAAAAATTATATTAAAGCAACTGATATAACCACAAGAAAGAACACACGAGGATATAAGAATAAAATAATATAAGTTACCTTCAAGTTCTTTCTTGTTTATATCAGTTACTTTAATATCATTTTTTGGTCTAGTGTTATCCGAACTTTCCAGATCCTCCCCCTCTCGTAGCTGCTAAGATAAAACGTAACGGCCAGCGAAAGAGAAAACCTTTTCTTGAATGCTGAAGAAGCAATTTATGTATAAGCGAAGGGAGATTGGAGGTTGGAGTGACCCCAAGAAGAGGACGTTTTGTTTCATTCATCTGCATCTACCGTTCTCCCAATTCTGATAAATCTTTCAGCCATCTTTGTCTTCCTAATTCAATGTTCGATTTAATTCGGTCAAAATTTCCAAACAGTGAAATCATCTTTCTTTGTGATGTCCACAATTCAAATCATTTTGGAAGTTAGGCAGAGATATTTGCTGTAAGTAATGACTTGAAACTGATCACTCATCTCGTTACGTGAGTCCCCGACAATCCTTTTTAATTGTCCACCGCTCTGGATCTATTTTTAACTAGTTCTTCTTCATGGTACTCTGTAGATGCGTCTGCTCCTTTCCATGGTCAGACTACTGTTTTCAATCTTCAGATCCAGATACCTGTTGTGATCGTGTTGCAGAAATAACTGATATTTGAATGGAAACTTTCGTTCCTCGCTCAACTCAAATTTGCAAAACCATGTCAAATACACGATTCTCCAAAACAGTGTGCCAAGTCTATCCAAGAAAATCAAACGGCTTATCATAAGTGGCTTGAGACCAACACAAGCTTCCTTCAACGTCTACACAGTTCCCACAACACTTGTAAAACCACCAAAAGGGCAATGTCTTCAACACCGATAAATGTAGAAAACTCGCTGCTTGTGCCACTCGCAGCTGCGCCTTCTGGTCCATTGCCAAAGATGCTGGGCACAAATTTTGTCAATGTATTCTATCTCCTCTATCTCACACTGTTGATAGCATTGTAACTTCCCCTAAAATCAGCTGAGATCTTGGCTTCGTTCTTCTCTTCCAACTTATCCATAGATGACTGTCAAATTATCTCCTTCTTTGTCTAGAACAATGTGTCTCATGCCTCCTGTGACCTGCTGGAATTACATCAACCGAACGTTGAATAACCTGGATATCCCAAAGGCAGTCGGTCCTGATGGAATACCACCCATTGTGCTCAACAGATGCGCTCCTGAACCAACAATGTAAAGTTTGATGGTAAAGATTAATGTTTACCATCAAACTATCGACCAACTGCTCTCACATCAGTTTTGTCTAAGTAATGAAGAAGGTTATCGTATCAACTTCTTCAACACCATGAGAACTGCTGTCTAATTAGTGACCACCAGTATGGATTTAGGAGGGGGGGGAAGTGGGCTTTTATGGCGCATGTCATATCAAACATGTAGATGGAGCTGCTATTCACCAGTGATCATGGGAATTTCGGCCAAGTCATGATGGCCCAGTCGAGTCATATTTTACTTATCTTCGCCATCACGTGTTGCTTCGATCATCCTTTCTGTACTTCAGGCGGGAGCGATCGAGGAATGTGGTGTACTTCAGAACCCTGGTCGGAAGTACAAAAAAGACTAACGCAAAGCTAATAAAAATAACATGGCATATGACAGAAGAGTGAAACAGAGGAATAGGCCCAGGATCCTGCGCGACATTCACCTGCTTTTCTACGATGGCGTGAAAGTAAAAAGGAAGAGTCAGGAGTGCTAACAATCCCACAGATGAAAGCAGACCATCTTTTGGAAAGGTTAGCCTGGTTACAGGCACCGTAAATGCCCAGACTCCCGCAAAGGATTCCTAAATTAACTTCCTACAATTAGGAAACAAAAACGGACATTCTGGCCATAAACGAAACGAAAAGAACAAAAGCACTAACAGCAAGATGGTATGACGATGCATAAATTTTGCTTGGCTCGGCAACTAACAATACAAAGCAAGGCAAAGTCGGATTCTTTGTAAGGAAAAGACCAACAAAGAAAATCATTATGTGTAGCATTCTTTCCGAAAAAGTTGGCACACTGATGGAAGAACTTGGGCGAAATGCCACCCTTAAAATTATCACATGTTATGCCCCTACATTGGCCTCAACTAATAAGAAGATAAATGAATTCTACAACACAACAATCTTGATAAGTCCATGTACAATTTTTCATATGGCGGCTTTAATCGTAAAATTGGGAAGTACAGAAATCAAGAAAATTTCATTGATTGGACTAGTAACAGAAATGAATGAGGAGAGAAACTTCTAGGATTTCCAGAAGCAAAGAAACTTTTTATCATGAAAAGAGAAGGAAAACTGTGGTCTTCGGAATCCGCAAATGGGGATATCCTTTTTTTTCTGCATCTTCTCCCACTTAAGTGGGGTCACTGTTGATAATGAGTCTCCTCCACATCCTCTTGTCTTGGGCTGTCAACACATTCAAGTTCTTCATCCTCAAGTCCTCTTCTACCAGCTCCCTCCATCCCTTCTTTGGCAACCCACGCTTCCTCTTTCCTTGCACATCCATTTGCATGACCCTTCTTCCCACATATTCGTCATCACATGACCAAACCGTCTCAACCTTGCCTCCTGTATCTTCGCTCCTAAGTTCGTAACTTTCACTGTTCCCCTGACATAGTCATTTCTCAGACGATCCTATTTGGTCACACCGCACATCCACCTAAGCATTCTCATCTCTGCTACTTCCATCCTGCTAATGTTATTTTTCCTCAGGGCCGCAGTTTCCATAGCATACGTCATAGCTGGCTTCACTACTGTCCTACAGATTTTGCCTTTAAGATAGATCGGCACCCCCTTATCGCATAACACTCCAGCCATCTCCGTCCAATTCCTCCAACCCGCTTGTATCCTGCATCCCACTTCCTTCTTAGCCTCACCATCCTCTTCCACTGTTAAACCTAAGTATCAACAGTCCCTCACCTTCCTGATGACATTTCCTTCCAGCTCCAGATCTGTCTCCTGGCCGCCGCCCAGTGTGCAAAACATAAACTCTGTCTTACTTCTGCTCAGTCTCATACCTCTCTCTTCCAGTTCTTTACTCCATATTTCCAGTTTAGTTCCCACTTCTTCTCTTGAATCTGCACACAGCAAGATGTCATATGCATACAACATTGTCCAAGGCGCATCTTCTCTCACCTCCTTCGTCACCACCTCCATCACATTATTAAAGAGAAACGGACTTAATGCTGACCCTTGATGCAAGCCAACTGTTACTTGAAAACTTTCTGTCTGTCCCAGACAGGTCCGAACTCTGGTCTTCACCTTTCTGTACATCTCCCACACCAACCTGAGATATTTCTCCGGTACCCTCTTCTCCCTCAGACACCACCAGACTTCTTGCCTTGGCACTCTATCGTTTGCTCTCTCCAGATCAATAAATGCCAGATGTAGCTCCCGTTGTTTCTCTCGAAACTTTTCCATCATCTGCCGTAACCCAAAGATAGCATCTGTTGTTGATCTACCAGGCATGAAGCCAAATTGTTTCTTTGCAATCTACACTTCCTTCCTCAGTCTTCCATCAAGAACCCTTTCTAGGATTTTTATTGTGTGGGACATCAACTTTATTCCTCTGTAATTCTTAGTCTTGTGCATCCCCTTTACCCTTGTAGATGGGGACAAGAATACTCTCCCCTCCATTCCTCTGGTATATTTTCCTGTTGGCAAACTTTCATGAACAGGTCCCACAGGAGGTCAATTCCCTGATCCCCCAGTGCCTTCCATGCCTCCACAGGAATTCTGTCGGGGCCCACCGATTTTCCATTCCTCATCCTCTTCATGGCCTCCGTCACTTCCACTTAATGATGTTCTGCACCATCCCCTCAGAAGGCTGCCCATCTTCTCCGTGAGTCCTCACATTTTCCTCATTTAAAAGTCCTCAAAGTATATTCTCCATCTGTTTCTTATATCTACATTCCTCCATAATACTCTTCCTTTAGCGTCTCTTTGATCTGCCTTACATGTAAGATGTCCTTTGCTGCTTTATTTCTACATTTTGCTAGTTGGTAACATTTTCTCTGTCCTTCCTTTGTTTCTAGTTGATCATACAGATCTTTATATGCCATGGCCTTCGCCTGTGCCACAACTCTCTTGACTTCTTGCTTTCTCTCTCTCTGTACACCTCTCTGTCCTCTTCCACTCTTGACTCATCCCACTCCTGCTTTGCCTTCTATTAGCTGTCACTGCCACATGTACATTATTATCCACCACCAACCCATCTTCTGCTCTCTAATCTTTCCAGATGTCTCACCAAGCACCTCGATTTCACAGCTCAGGATGACTTTTGAATTATGTTTCCACCAATGTTGTACACGTTTCAGTCCATCCGAAATCCTCTCTAAATGGGGATATAGGAAATGAAATAGTTTATATTCCAACAGACTGCAAATGAATAGTTCCAGATGTAGAAACAACTGGCAGAAAGTATTTTGATATCCATTCAGACTAGCCCTCCTACAAATTGACCAAAAGAAGGAAGAAAAAAAAGGGCCATCTCAAACCATGCAAAGCGACCCAAACATTTAGACTCTGATTTGTTTAAGCAATCTGTTGATCAAATAAAATGGAATATCACCGAAAATTACATTGATAAAAATTATGACACGCTCCTGGAAAATCTATCCAAGTACATGGAAAATTCAAACGTCATCAAGAACATCCCAAAAAAGAAAGACGCTCCAATACAATCGTTGAATTTACTAAAACAGAGAAGAGAACTGAAAGATAAACCAAACTCACAACTTGAATATAAAATTATTTGATAAGTATTAAGAAGAAAGGTCCCAGAAGACCATCAAACTTACAGGAAAGAAAATCCGCTGAATCTAAAAAGAGTATAAATATTTGAAATAGAATTAAGATCATGATGGAAGAAGACACACGAATAGAACAGAAGTAGAAAAGATAATACAAGACTTCTGTAATGACCTGCATCAAAATATCCTTTACCCTAACTCAAACGTGATAATTTATATATATATATATATATATATATATATACGAAAAAAATTATACCAAACAGAGTTAAAACGATCCTTTAAGAAAATAATTGTAAAGAACAAGAACGATTAAAAACAGGTTATTCTACAATAGATCACATACAACTAGTAACCCAGCTTATTGAACGATGCAAAGAATACCAGATCCCTCTTTGCTTTCTATTGATCGACCTTAAAAAAGCCTTCGACCCCGTAGGACATAAGGCAGTTTTACAGGCACTACTAGAACAAAGCATCGATCCAGTCTACAACAATCTAATTAAAGAAATTAACACTGGTAGCTCTACGCAAATAACCTTATTCGACGACCCTATAACACTCACCATAAACCGAGGTTTATGGTGATAGTTATAGGTGTGCGACAAGGAAATATCACAACACCTTTATACGGGTTTAAACTCTGTATACTCTGGAAAGCACTTTAAAGAAAATCGACTTAAAAGGTGGCATAAAATAGACGGATAGCTGCTCCAAATATTAATGTTTGCAGACGATATAATACTCGTAGCTCACGACCCTCCGCAACTTGAAGCAATGTTTAAACAAATGCATGATGCCTGTAATAAAATAGGACTAAAAATTCACCCTGACAAAGCCAAATGGGTGAGAAAGAAATATTGCCAAACCCACACCATCTAACTAAATAACTAACTACACTTACCTTTGTTAAAAAACAAACATGGACGACGATGTTTCTGAAGAAATATCAAAAAGAAAAAGAGCTGCATGGATCTCCTTTAACCTTATAAAATTCATAATCACAGATCCTAAGTTAGATATCAAATTAAGAGCTGGCATGCTAAGCAACTGTGTCCTCCCGTCTTTAAACTACGCCTCCGAAACTTGGAGCACCACATAAAAAGAGAGAACTGAGTCTACAAGCAACCCAGCATGCCATAGAAATAAGAATCTTATAGATAAGTAAAAAATGACCACAGATACAACTATCACAAAATTAATCAGAGTAAAAGAAGTACTGAAAACCATATATAACAAGGCACAGTGAGCAGGTCATGCTGCAAGATTGAACGACAACAGGCAAACCTATCCCATCACAAACTAGTATCCAAGATCAACTAAGAGAAAACAAGGTAGGCTTTCAACTAGTTGGGAAGACCCTCTAACCAGAGTGATAACCAACAAATGGAGAAGAATGGCCCAAGATCGCGATTGCTGGAAACTTTGCCACCTGCATTCCTGTAGACACCCAGAATGAAACAGCAGATCCATCAAGGTAACAAGTAGAGATTTCACTACCATGAATCTTTGAACCTGTCTATGAAAAGGTTGGGAGGAACCTGTGCCATTGCTCTTGACATCTTGAGCTTCGACTGACGCTTACTCCAAACCTTTCCTAGGACAAACTTGTCACTTCTAATGCATCACCAGCTTCCAAAAACTTTCCATCCTTTTAAGCTGAAGACCGTACTTCTAGGCTGAATAATTACTTACTCTGTACACATCCTAAATCTGATCAACATTAGGATACTGCTTTCATGTTTGGGGTGGTGCGCCTAAGACCTTCCTAAAAATTCTTGATCCTGTTCAGAAAGGGCAGTCAAATTGATTAGAGATTAATAATTGATTATTCATTTTCTGTATTCATCCACTTTCCCATAGAAGATCAGTTTCTGCATTGCGTCTCTACAGATATTTCCTGGTCAATGTTCTGCAGGATAGCATTCTTTATGGCTCCTATTTCTGCTAGATGTACAGGAACTCGAGCAACAGCTCCTTAACATCGCCTTACAGTCGAAATGCATATTCGCGAATCTGCCACTCTCAAGCATTTTCATTTCTTCCACCTCAATTGTTTGGAAGAGCCTCACTCAAGTGGCATTTCCAAAGGACTACAATATCCATCAGTTTACACAGATTACATAACTCCTAACGCTACATACATACGCCTTTTGTTTATTATAGGCTCTTCTGCCTTTCAAGTGTGGAGAAATAGAAATAAAATTAGGTGGATTCCAGGTAGCATAGAAGTTCACTCATAATGGTTTTTTTCACCTGAAATAGTTTTAATAGCTACATATACCCGAGAGGTCATTTCAAAAATTCTTCACGTTGTATTCGTGCAGAATGTTTGAAATGCATCTACCCTTCGAAGCATGCTTTCCACTAATTTCTGATACGTCCCAACAGGAATATTCTTCCATTCTTCGAGCAAACCTACCCTCATTGTTGACGCTGATGACATCCACTGTGGAGTGAAACGAATACGAGGTTCTAATTCGTCCCAAAGATGTTCGATTGGTCTGAGGTCTGGACTTTGAACTAGCCAGTCGAATACTTCAACGTTGTTTTGTGGAAACAAGTCCCGGACACGTAGTGCAGTATGGCATGGATTATTGTCGTGCAGAAATATGCAAGGTCACTGCCGAAGTATTGCACAGCGTCAGAAATATATATATGGGCCAACCAGTCGTACCTGCAGAGTAACCTGGAAATTGCAATGTTCGTTGATTTGTTCGATTTGTTCTGCGTTCCTCTCTCTCACTCTCTCTCTCTCTTCTCTGAAGTACACTTTCAGCGATGGGTCCACTTTGTGACTGTTCACTATTTACGAGGCTGTGATAGGCAAGAAACAATGTTTTCAGTTTGTCTGTTGAGAGCATTCTGTGGACAGTTTCACTCTTTTGTAGGAGACTAAAATCGATTTTCCAGCAAGATTTTTTGCCATGACCACACTACATGTCTGACTTGGGTTTGGTTGAAAATCTGAGATAAATATATCATTTAGTACGTTATCATTACTTATCATTACATTATTATAATACATTATCATTTTCGTATCATTACGTTACATTATATCTCATTCATCTAAGTTTTCTTTCAAAATGATAAAATTGTATTACAATGATATCCTACGTATAACCCAAGGTCATGAACTCATCCGGGTTACAAGAAGTGAAACAATTACATGAATAAATAGTACACAAAATATTGACAATATATTAGAGAATAGTGTGTGTGTGTGTGTGTGTGTGTGTGTGTGTGTGTGTGTGTGTGTGTGTGTGTGTGTGTGTGTGTGTGTGTGTGTGTGTGTGTGTGTGTGTGTGTGTGTGTGTGTGTGTGTGTGTGTGTGTGTGTGTGTTATTCCCTAAAACTCTGCTCATCATTTTAATGATAAACGTCAACAATTTCTTGGAAATCAGGATTAAGATACTTTTATCGGAATTTTTTCTATAGACATTACTTCTGAAGTTTTCTGAAGGCTATTTTGAAAATTCTAAAAATAGACTTTTTATTATCATATTATTGTTACATAGTGATTATAATGAATGTCCCCATTTCGAAAATCTGTAACTGGGTAACGATTTAATATTTAACATGACGTGTGTGGCAATGAATTTTATTTCGCGCAAAACCCAACGTCAATTCTAAAAGTTGGCGCTGTGGCGATACAAGGCGCTGAAATACACGTAAATTACGTATGATACTAATGGTGTGCTGTACAACGCTGCGATCTTACCATTTATGCAAATGACAAATGTACCAATGGCTTATACTTCGAAAGAAGCTTCTAGAAAAATCAGGTAGCTGCAAATGCGTCCGTTTATTGCCTGTGAACAGTCAATGGATCATCATTACCGAAGGATCGCGCACTTCTCGTGAAGTTGTTTTACCAAAAGAACAGTTTTGCCTCGAGTGCATTACTAAAATTCAGAACATTAAAGGGATTAAAAAGGGGTCCTATGGCTGCAAATGGTTTACGCAAAATGATCCGGAAATTTGAAGAGACAGGTTCCTTAGATGTCAAACTTGGCAGAGGGTGGAAGCCCATCGAGGGGCGGAGGAGGCAGGCACTGGGTTAGAGGAAGAAAGGATGGCAAACATCGTAAGAAGAAGCAGCGCACGGTGTATTGCACGGTCTTCAGATAAACTCATAAGCACGGTTAAAGTCATAAGGCAAATTTTGCACTGTTGTCCTTACAAGATTCCCCACTTTCAGCAATTGTTAATCCTGAAGTGCACGAGAAATATTTGCCGTACACTTTCTTCCTCGGACTGAATCGGACAACGACTGGCCATGGAACATTTTCTGTACTGAAGAAGCTCACATCGCCTGCGCATTCACAGAATTGCTGTGAATACGCACAACTGCAGAATTTCGTTTTGTACAACTGAGCAAAGCAAATTCCGTTGCGCACACATCATCAGATCAAATATGAAATCGTTCCGATGAGTAGGAACCCGGTTACAGCCTTTCGAAATGTGAACCTTACTTATAATCATCCTGTATTTTAATGCCTTATGAATTTAAAGTCCTCTGAAAAATCAAAATAAAACTTACATGCGCGTGCCTACTGAAATCTTTTGCACTCACGATTTTTTCTCGATTCATCTTCTTAGTGTGAGGTGCTAGGAGTGGCCTTCTCCTGCTGACTCCACAGGAAATATTGAGAACGGTAAAGTGAAAATGATTT
Organism: Typopeltis vanoorti; assembly: GCF_054136105.1. Lineage (NCBI taxonomy): Eukaryota > Metazoa > Arthropoda > Arachnida > Uropygi > Thelyphonidae > Typopeltis > Typopeltis vanoorti. Next base: position 93,910,576 of record NC_143571.1, on the reverse strand, counting down.
CCATTACTGGCAACAAAATGAGATCAAAATCTTTCTACAAACACCAGAAGTGAAGTCGGAAGCAAATGAATATATTACAGCTCGCATTACACGACAGCCTCACATCTACATAATGCGGTCCATAAATATAGATTATGGAAGGAAAACCAGGTTTCCGTTAGCTGACTGACTTTAAAGAGAACAAACACGCGGACTCGAAAAAAAGCAAACATTAAAATGTAAATCGAGGAGAATACTTAAACATGAGTGAAAATGCGAGCGAGAGTCTGATTTAAAGCGTTCTTTTAAAAACCTGGCTGAAGCTTAGAAATCAAAGTAAGACGAGGTTGCCATCCGATAACATCTCCATCCGAAAGCTGTGAATTCATGAACTTCAAAATTCTGAAGGATTTTTCTTGTAAAAATGTCATAGACTTGTATTATTGTCACGTTTTTGTGTCATGTTGCTAAAACAGAGACTGTTATTCTAAGTCTTCCAAGAAGAAGAGCTGTGAGAATGAAATCATCCATGGCTGACTTAAAAACGTCACTCGGTCTTGTATCGAATGGAGTTAAATGAAGAAAACTGCTAGCACAGAAATCAGATTTCAGTCGATTTCTCTCACTCAAAATTCGACTTAACTTAAACGGCCGGACAATTATGAAAATCATGCAAAGAGAGAGTAATCATGTGAACCTAAAATAACTTTGAGAAGTACCCCACAAAGATTCCGGGTCGCAGACTTAACCTTAACGATGTCCAATTCTTATGTTCAATATGCCAATCCATACTTACTTTTCAGCTTCTTCAATCATTGGTCACATCGGACTTTTCTTCTATTGCAAGCACGCTATATGACACTTTCCGTCTGAAAAGTCGTTTTTGTGCATGTATTTGTCGTGATATCCCATGTCAGCCAGTGTCAAACGCGGAATTTTCCCTTTTTAACATTCTTTATCTAAAATATCCATTTAACAAGAACAAATGTTTTCTTAAAGTTAATTATTTAATAGCATTGTTACATATTATTAACAAGAGATAAATTATGAACTTCTAGATATTTCCAAGTAGATTTCAAACAGCAACCTCCAAACTAACAGTGCGAAGTCGTCGTTCCTGTTTCTCTGTCAACTTATAAATGATCCCTCTGCTTAAATCAACCTAATACATGCTTAAGTGTATTCCTACTCGTGAAGTCGAATAAATCTATGCATAAATCACTCAAATCTTCCAAGTATTTCTAGATATATGAATGTGCGAAAAGTGAGTGATGGACGATGGTAATGCTAACCCAGGAACACTAATACCGCAGCCATCAAACAACTATTTAGCGCCTAGAGAGGAAAGCTCAACGGTACGTTAACCCGTCCAAAAGCTCACTACGAGGACATGTTCAAAGAAATCTGCAGGATTTGAGGAGATAATGTTTTTGATAAAAATTAACTATTATAATGTTTTCTGGTATGTCAAGAATGTCATCGAACAGTGCGTGTTTAGGGTTGACAACAATTTCAGAAGGATATCTAAAGAGAAAAAACAAAACAAAATGGAAATGGCAAAACTCATAGTATACGTTTAGGACCATCGAATCCAAAAGCGACGTAAAATTTACTGAAAATCTCCATAATTGCAATTCTGTATAGAAGAAGACAAAATTCAAAGCGAACTGAAGGAACTCCTGATTAATTTCTGAGAACAAACTCAAAAAGATATAAACAGTATAAGAACAGAAATCAAAACCTTTATAGAATATAAAAGCGAAAATCACCTCACCAGGATTTTATCAAACTATCGAACTGTTGCAGAGTAACGTGACAGCACCGTCAGAAGAAATCCAGAAATTAACTAAAGAAAGTGAAACACTCAGTAAAAAAAATATTAGTGACTTCGAATATGAAATATCTTACATTAGACTAAACGATCTAATGTCAGATATTTCATATATAAGACCATTAAAAAACCAGCTATTTTCATAGACGTACAGAAGACACTTGACTCAATCGATCATGTTATACTGTTAAAAATGCTGAACACCGTCGGAATTAGATGGGAGTATCACTTATGGTTCCACACTCATTTAGAAAAGCAGATGGCAAGCAATTCAATTAAACCGCACCTTGAGCGAATACCAACTCATCAAAAGAGAAGTTCCTCAAGGCTCAGTTCTAGGACCTACTTTATTTCTGATCAGTATAAACGCCTCTCTACGAAGGAATTAAAAGGGAACCTAATGAGGTTTGCTGATGATATGACAATAGTTTTCTCATCAAGCCACATGGCAACTTTAAAAGCGTAACATGGAATGAATTTATTAATCCTGCACACGTGGTTCAGTGAAAACAAAATCAAAATTACCATTTAAAAAACTAAATTTATCCTATTTAAACTAAAGTGTAGAAAAGTAATCCCGACAATTAAATATCACACCATTCCCTGCGACCCCAGAAGTGACTGCAATTGCGAAACCATCCAGAGGATTCACACCTACCAGTATCTGGGCATACACGTGGATCTAAAATGGAAAATCCATATACAAGCAATTTCAAACAAACTAAGGTACACATTGTACAGATTGCATAACATTAAATGCAGAGAATCACCTACAATTTTACAGACTCTATATTGATCATCAGTATATTCAAGAATTCGATATGAAATTTGTAGTTTTGGGAGGAGATACCCGGGAGAGACACTAAGTTTGAACTTGGAACTTGGAACTTCTTTGGGAGATGGACCGAGTCCTTGACTCTTCATCCCTTCGTCTGATTTTAGCTTGTGTGTGTGTGTGTGTGAGGGGATTATTTGGGTAATTTATCTGCTCATTGTGAGCATTGTAAGCTGTATTAGCTTTCTCTTGCGATGGCGGATTTCGGTTTTTTAATATTTGAAACGATCTGAGGGTTTATAGTCCGCTACCTGTCAAATTAGTTGATTTGGGTGATTATCTGTGATTGTGAAGAATTTTCTACAATGCCTGTCATGTAGGTCTTGATATCTGGAAGGTTGATTTATTGGTGTAACTGGAAGTTTCTGGTGAACCAAGGGGCATAAAATGCCATTCTTAGGCATTTGTTCTGGATCAGCCACAAACAAGCTACTCTCTGCAGGTTGTTTGTGGCCAAATGTGGACGGAGAGATCTGGCTATAATTATGTCATCGGCATAGAGAGCGGTGATAGATGGGGACAACTTGAGAAGATCTGCCATGTATATGGAGAAGAGTAGGGGAGACAGCAGAGAGCCTTGAGGGACCCCAGCCACGACTCTCCTCTCTGTGGACCTGATTCCATTGAGTTTTATTTAAAATTTTCTGTTATTCAGATATTATATGATAAGTAGAACTAGTGGTAATGGGATTCCTACTTGGTGTAGCTTAAAAATTAGATCATAATGCCATATTCTATCAAATGTTTGTGTTATGTCCAGGAAGACTGTGCCAGAATGTTGGTGTCATTCGATCAATGTGTGATGTATTCATTTGAAGCGTTGTGCAGTGATATTTCCTAAAGCTGAATTGCTCGTCATGTATGACGTGGTTGATACCTATTGCCTCTTGAATGCGTGTTAGTATAGGCGCGTTCGGCTGTCTTGCCTACACATGATAGAAGGCTGATGGATCTATAATACTGAGGAAATTGTTTATTTTTTCCAGCTTTTGGAATTAGGAAGACATCCGCAAGCTTCGATCGCTCTGGAAAATAATTTCGCCGAAGGATGGCATTAGTGATGGCTACCAGATGCATAACCCCTTCACAGGGGAGTAGCTTGAGCACCGTGTTCGTTATTCCACCAGGACCAGGAGCCTTTTTTGTTGTTTAGTTTTCTTATGATCTCATATATTTCTGTTGGTGACACGAGTTTGTTGTTGGATTGGAATGAGGCGTTTTGAGTAATTTTACGCACTTCTGTGTGAATTTTTCTTATGACGTTTATATCTATATTGGAATAATTCGGGCTGCATTGTCTTTCTAAGCTGTCTGAAAATGCTTCTGCTTTTCCTCATAATTGTAGGCGACTCTATTTTCACCTTAGATTGGAAGTGTGTAACGCTTCGAACGAAGTGATCTGATCATTCTCCACAACGATTTTGGTTGGTTCGGTATGCTCCTTTAGAGCATACGAACCTGATTTGTTGCTCTGTTAACTGCCTGCTTATCTGCGGGATCCATTGTTCTGTGGTATTGTCTTCTTAATCTGTTTTTCTCACGGATAACACGTTGTATGTCCTCTGGGAGTTTATTTGGTGGTGCACACTTGGTTATATTTGTCACCTGTGATATTGCTGTTAGTATTTGCTTTTCAAAGATTTTCGCTGCCTTTTCTATATTTTCAGTGGATGTTATATGTGGAACTGGGCCAATGTTATCCTGGAAAGCTGAGGGTAGTTGTTTCCAGTTTATAAAGCTGGTGGCGTTTTCCGTTAGATCTTGTATGGCGCCTAGTTGCAATATGATGGGGTTGTGATCAGAACTTAAGTCGTTAACTGCTTGTATTTGATAGCTGTGCGCAATGTTTTAAGTATCGCTATATCAAGTACACCTGGACGGCCGGTTGCTCCGTAGTGTGAGGGTTCGGTGGGTCCTATTACTGTCATGTTTCTTATAGTGGTATATGAATTCAGTAGTCTGCCGTTGATATTTGAGTTTTTGCTGTTCAATGTGGAATGTTTGGCATTAAAGTCGCCAGCTACGATTACTGCTCTACCTGCGTTTAGTATTTCATCCAGATCTGAATCTAGGAGTTTTTTTATTTGGGAGGGTTGTAGGCTGCCAATATCCTGATACTGCTTGTGTTTTCCATATGTATTTCTATTCCTGTGGTTTCCATGTGTTCTGTTTGGGGTTCGGCTATTGTATTATGCTTTATGTTTCTTTTGACAAAGATGGCGGTGCCTCCTCTTCTTGCATAGGATCTGTCTGTACGGTAAGTGCTATAATTGTTGATTGTGACCCTGTCACTTGGACGAAGGTGTGATTCATTTATAAGGATGATATCTGCTGCAAACTCCTTTAAAAACTGCATTTTGTTGGATAGTCCGTTTGCGTTCCAGCTGACAATCTGTAATGATTTAGGTTTTCTATTAGCCTTATCCATTAAGGATTTCAACAAGCAGTGATTGAGTGTGTCTTAAGATGACTAAGTTTGAAGTAATGCAGAAGTCATATATATCTCATACACAAGTAGACAAAAGGTGCCTGACTTTATTAATAAAAAAAATTCTCTGGATGAGAAAAAGATGTAGAAAGTTTTTTCCTTGCGTTTATTATACGTTAAAGATACCAAGAAATTTTATACTTGGTTTTAATTCTTTTCCCAAGTATAAAATTTCTTGGTATCTTTGAAGTGTAATACTCCCAAGGTAGAAAACTGTATACATCTTTCTCTCATTCAGAGAGTTTTATTAATAAGGTCAAGCACCTTTTGTCTACTTGTTTACATGACTTCTGCACTTCAACCTACTAGAATTTAGCCCTCGCATAGCAATCACCAGACTCCAGGGAAGTATCAATGAGCTAGCAAACTGGTTCACCAACTGGAGGATTCAAGTGAACCCTCTCAAAAGCTCAGCCATGCGGTTTTCTAGGGAAAAGGTCTGCATTAAAGAAGACATCCTGCTCTCTGGTCATAAGATCCCATGGCAATCAGAGACAAAATATCTTGGGGTATTAATGTATAAGAAACTCCTTTTAAATAAGCACATCAATCTCATTGGCTCCGTATCTTCCAAAGTAATAGCACAGCTCTACCCATTGATCAACCACAAGAGCAAATTGAACTTACATAATAAATTGTTACTTTACCCGATGGTATTACGTCCAGTCATTACCTACACCTCACCAGCATGGAGTCACACTTCAAGATCAAACATTTCAAAATTGCAGAGAATCCAAAATAAATGCCTTAGGATGCTCCCAGATGCACCATGGTTCATCAGAAATTCACAGATTCACCGAGAAACCGGCACTCTTGCAGAAAAATTCTTCGTGAAGTCAAGTTCACATTCAAACCCACTGATCGTACAAGCTGCCAATTACAATGAAGCTGATTACTACAAACACAAAAGATCGAAGGCTATTCTTCTCTCAACTGATCATAGTTAACACAACTGCCCCCAGAGGGGATAGCTTAATTGCTCACAAATCTCCCTTTCCCAAACAACTCTCATTACTGATAAAGGGGAATATGAAAAGTACTAGTGCTTCATCCATCCTGTCAGTAACGGTAATGGTAAAAACCTACTAGAGTCCTTTTTAGGACTTCCAGGGTAACGGATAGCAAAGCTGTAGCCAATGAAGTTTTAACTGAGGCTCGGCTGTTGCCGTTCCCCAGCCATGACTAGAGCTTTTATCTCAATAGCACTCCAACCACACAATTTTTTTTTCATTTAGATGGTGGGATAAAGAGTCAAGGACTTTACGAACTCTGGTTTTTAATCAACTTCATTAATTACTTCAAACTTTGGTATCTATCCTGGGTCTGGTTCCTACTGATGAGACCCCAATAAAGGTAAAAACCGGTCTGGATGGATAGTGACTGACTCTTCCCATTATGAATTGCATTATACATGTCCGAAAGGGGATGTGTTTTGCATTAAGGAATACATACTAAGGCAAATGATATGAAGTCATTAGCCTCTGTATACAAGTAGCTCAGACGTGAATATATTTTACGCGCAAAAGTTTGTTTTGCTTACTTGGGAAAAGGATTAAAAAACAAGTATATATATATATATATATATACTTGTTTATATATATATATATATATATATATATATATATATTTTTTTTTTTTTTTTTTTTTTTTTTTAATAGCGGATATGAATAATAAAATAAAGTTTTTGACTTGGACAATATTTAGTGAGAACCGGGTGATTGGTGAAACAGTTCAATATATTGCACCGCAGAAAACGAAATCGCTTCCTATCGCCTTGTTCCGGATGTGTGTTATTCCTTTGGTGTTGGTCTGAGAACAGTTTTAAATGAAGTGACTCCCAAATTCCGAGTAAATCAAGGCTGCCTTGGTGGCTGAGAATCGCGGAGTGTTTCACTGCTGATGCCGAAATTAATTTTAAAAATTAATTAATTTCGGCATTAACTCAAAAATTAATTTTATGCGAATTAACAGCTCCCTGATTATCATTTCTGTGAGCAGTTTGAAGAAGTATTTTCAAATTATCAAACATTAATAATGACGACACTGGCATTTTCAAGCATTGATAATAGTGGCTACTGATGATACCAAGTTTCCGTTCAAATAAATACACACTGAATAAACAAATAACAAAAGACGTTTGTAAACTTTTTTTTTTTATTCTTTTTCGACTTCACACGCGAATGAATTCGACCTTCGTTCTGCGAGTTTGGAAAGATTCGAAATTTGGAATAACAGCTCGAACCTATAGTCTGTTATTCCTTTTAAATTTTCTTTAATTATTTTTAGAATAATAAAAATGAATTAAATTTAAATTTCAAATTGATTAACATTAATTTAAATAATTTATGAAGCATGTTGCAAAGATGATTAAGACAATTCAGGGGATTGCTACAATACTAAGAAGAACGTTAACTAGCACAGATAAAATGCTCACATCTGGTTAGCAGGGTTTAGAGGGGGAGGAAGATACTTTGGAAAGGGTGCAGAGATGATTTCAGGACTATGGAATGTTAGTTATACGGATGGATTGAAGTCATGTAATCTGAAGAGTTCGGCTGATAGAAGGCGAAACGGTGATATCATTGAGAAGTTGAAGCTCTTGAGAGGTATTTATCGAATGGATAAAGAGAGATTTTAAAAGTTGTGGAAAATAAGGAAGGAGCGAGAACTAGAGGACATCCCTGGAAATTGCTCAAGGAAGTAGTAGATAAGAGGGTGAGAAGTATTTTGTTTACGTGGAGAGTGGTGGGTGAGTGAAATGCATTGTGTGTGAAATTGGCTGAGTATGTTGGGAATGCTACAGGAGAGATTTTCCCTAAGTCTATGGACGTTTGTAAAATATGTATATTTGTTTCACAATTGTAATGTAATATAATGTATATTTCTTCTCTCTCTCTCTTTCTCTCTCTCTCTCTCTCTCTCTCTCGATGAGTCTGACTCTCCAGGAGAGCTGATGTAATAATAACAAATATTTAAATATTTATAATAGACCCGCAGGTTCACATTTTATTCTTCTTTCAATTAAGGCATTCTGGAGAGATGTTTATGACTCGAAAAGACAACGGAAAGTTGTGACGAAGAATTCCTTACGTGCCTTTTTCCAAACAAATTTTAAAAATGCGGAACAAGAATAAGAGGCGCACCAATTTTCAGCGATGTGCTTCTATAAGGATATTCGCTTCACAGATGTATAAATATCAAATATATTCTCACTTCTCAAAGTTGGCACATAAATCAACAATTATGGATGTCTTAAAATGTGGCGCTGCATTTTTGTTTTCGTATTTGACGTCGATAGATGCTGTATGGTCACTCCTGTACCCGAACGGGTTTTGGGAGTGAAGTCTTCTGTAAGAATAAGTGGTAGCGTTGCAGGTAGGCATTACTAGATTCAATAGACACTTTATACAGCAATATTAAACTCGCACGACAGGAATATATAAGAAACTGCAAAGAAAGTCAGAATTCATTCAAAACAAGCCATAATCCTTGGATGACACAAAATTTAATCCTAGATTTACACAGAAAGGACATTTTATGGAACCAAAAACAGCGATATCCAAATAACGCAGGCTTTAAAAACCGAATATACAAGAAATAACCGAATATCAAAGAAAAGACTTACAACACAATAAAGAAATGCAAAAAGAAACTACTACTACATGAAACAAACCTGGAATCTGATCCACGAAATACTAGATTGTGCTCTCAATACCACCTACTCTGAAACCATAAAATAGAGCTTCGTGAAAGACGCTAAATCTATCCGACAACTAGCAAATGACTTTAGATAATTTGTAGACTCCATCTAAGAACTGCACAGAAATATTCCCCCAATCACAAAACATGGCCCTCCACTTGGACCACAATCAAATCAGACATTATGGTTCCCAACCATAAAAGAAGCAGAACTTCTCTCTGTAATACAACAAATCAAACCAAAAAGTCACAATAATCGATGGTATAAGACATAAGTATATCAAGCAACAGGCAAGTAGTCTAGGCCCTATCCTACTAAAATTAATAAATAAAATATTTAACACCCGACAAATACCAAGTGCGTTAAAGATTGCCATAATCACACCCATATTCAAACAGGAAAAAGAAATTTAATCAGTAATTACAGACACATTGCAAAACTACCAATTATCAATACAATTATGGAGAATGGATCGTACTAAGGAAACTCGCAACATACTCGTATATAGAGAACTTTCATATTATTCCCAAAACACAATTCGGTTTAGAGAAAAATAAGGGAACAACATCACTCTTGGAAGACTTTACGGGCGTAATTAATACCGCCTTACATAAAAACGAAATTGTCATGGTAGTCTTTATCGATTTGACTAAAGCATTTTACACCCTCATACATCAAATCATATTAGAAAAGCTGAAGCATGTTGGAATAGATGGGCCTCTGCACAGGTGGTTTAGAAACTACCTTCAAAATAGAAAACATATCACATATGTCGGGTCAATCCGCAGTAGAGAGACACCAGTAACCAGTGGAGCGCAACAGGGAGCTGTACTCTCCCAACTCAATTCAACATTTAAATGCAAGATATTATTCAGCTACTACTCAAAGGTAAGATATTCCAATATGCAGACGATACAGCAACAATATCCATACATAATAATGCAAGCATTGCCCAAAAAAATATGCAACATGACATAAATCTGATCATAGATTGGCTCTCGAAAAACTCCATACACCTAAACACTGACAAGACAATATTAATGCTATTCAGAAATCCACACTTGACGAGTTGACAATATATATATAACCATCCAAAATCCACTCTCCAACATAAAAAACACACAGAACAGCAAAACCACTACAATCACTCAGGTTGAAACAATACGATACCTTGGAATTTACTTCGATGCTGATATGAACTGGAATAGCCACATAAACCATCTACAAAACAAACTCCGAACAATAACTGGTAAACTCTATAGATTAAAAGACAGTTCCCACACGCCTAAAACACTAATATACAAAACATCAAGATAGGCTCTCACGCAACAAACGTATACGTTTTGTGCACACTTTATTATTTCGTATGATGATACAACGGTCATGAGCCCCTTTTACGAGGAGGTACTGCACCATCTCATTCACCCCTAATTTTATCCCGCCTCGGCATAGCTGACGAATCAGGCCTATGGCTGGATCTTAAGAATGTCATTACACAATGTTGTTACAGTACAAAATGATAAAACTTATCTTTTGGGTACAAAGCGACAATACCAGATTTATATACACTGCAATGACAGAACACAAAGTACTAAAAGAAAACACTTATGTCACTATGCAGCTTTGCTAAAACATTATCTCGATGCCAACTACAGGACAGTCAGAAATACATACCGTATAACAAGACCTCAGACTACTAATTATATCACATATAAATACAATAATCACTACGGAAAGGCCTCTCGAAGCTTCTGCATCCCAAACATGATAAACAAATTACCTTTTGAACACAGAAACCTTACAAACTACAATAGCCTGAAAAGAGCTCTAAGGACGTACTACGAACAAGAAACACGCACCCAAAATACCATACAAACTTGATGAAACACAATATATTCGCTCACACATTCCAAATTATTTGTGTGTGTGTGTGTGTGTGTGTGTGTGTGTGTGTGTGTGTGTGTGTGTGTGTGTGTGTGTGTGTGTGTGTGTGTGTGTGTGTGTGTGTGTGTGTGTGTGTGTGTGTGTGTGTGTGTGTGTGTGTGTGTGTGTGTGTGTGTGTGTGTGTGTGTGTGTGTGTGTGTCATCCTCAGATAAGCTTACTAAAAAGCTTCGAGGATTTTAAGCTGAGAAATTACATCTCAACCAAGATCAATACAAAGAAAAATTAATCCATTTATTACATTTAAGTGCTGTAGATTAAGCCTTTAAATACATTAAAACAATAATTGTAAAATATATATAATTCATTGTTTTTATATATCATCATCATCATCATCATCATCATCATGCATATCAAGGATTTAGGCCAAGCATGGCCTGTTCCTGCCTTAGAAGTCATCGTTGAATCGTTTAAGAGGACGTCCTGGTTTTCTTTTTCCTAATCTTTCTGTTTTCATTCTTTGAACGTGTTCCATCCATTTATGTTTATATTTTTTAATTTTTTCTATTTCTGGTTTTTGATTTAATTCTTTCATAATTTCTTCGTTTCTTTTGTGATCAAATAGGTTACACTTTGCAGTTTTTCTCATAAACTTCATTTCTGCTGTTGTTAATCTTCGTTTGTCTTTTTGTTTTATTGTCCATATTTCGCTTCCATACATTAAGTTTATATATATATATATATATTATTCCATATATTAAGTTTATAAGTGTTTATATATACTGTAAAAAACAGTAATCTTATTCAATCGGAACTTTAAATTGCCAACTACAGTAACTATTATTAATACATTATCCAAAAAAAAAATGTAAAATTCGTATGAATTTCATTGTAACAAAAAACAGAACAATAAGTTTTTTAACGGATAATGTACAATGATAATTTTAGTTATAAAAATTGATGGATTTTTTTTGTTTCTTGAATAGAAATCTATTGTGGAAAATGAACGATAATCTGCAGCACTTGCTGTGCTTTGTAAAATAAAATGTGGGATTGTCACTTAACACGATTATTGTGTGAATGTAAATATCTTTGAGATAAAAAAAAATTATATTAGTTATTCATTATACAAAATAATTCTGTATAATGTTAATTGTTAATCTTAAAATAACATGTGTTGTAGATATAAAAAATAGAACCAAAAAGTATTATTGAATAATTTAGCTGAAATGCAACGTAGAAAATGAACCAGTTAGTGCTGAATTTTTAAAAAATTATAAGTTAAAATGTCACTCAAGACGATTATTGTATATGTGTAAATATTTTAGATATCAATAGAAATATCATTACTAAAAAAAAATATTTCGTTTCCGCTTACAAATTAGAAAAATCAAAATCAGACGTGATTTCTGATTATTAGTGAGGAAGTGCAGGAATACCCCCACAGCTGATAGCTGAATTCTTAGTGCTGCAGTTTGCTCGATTAGCCATCCCCCATTGCAAAACAGATTTTTCTGCACGAAATGCACTGATTCGTAAATAACGCTCAGCGCCAAATCCGTGATGTACGAGGGTAGATCTGCAAAAGCGAAATTACATCTGAAGCCGAAGATTTTTCGAGGTGATCGCATGTCGGAGCCATAGACGTCAGCGGGCAAGTAAATATCGCACGTTATGAAGTCGCCATCGAGTGAGGCAGGGGAGTCTTGTTTGCCGCATTCGAGACAAGTAAATGCATCGACTGAAATCTTCTGCAGTGACTCGGGTAATTACTTACGGCCGTTAGGTCAGGCAGCTGAGAAAGAAGAACAAATAAACATGCCAAAGGGAAAATATCTACGGATCACACATTGGAAAGATTTTCTTTCCCCCCCCTCTGTGTTTTAGGTTCATCAAAGAAACTGATACTAAAAATAAAAATAGCGTTAACGAAACAGCCTACTGGATTCATAGAAGTACGCAAAACAGCTGTGATGCATTCGCAAAAGAACCCCTGATATAATGTGTAAAAGGAGCAGTTTTGGAGAGGAGGGCTGAAGTATCATGGATGCTCCAGCTAATACAAACTGCTTACGATGTAAACTGCTATGCAGATGAAGAATAATTTGACTTTCGTTCTTTTCCGCAGTTTAGTGGAGAGAAAGAACGAACAACAAATCGCAACTTCATTCTTAGTGTAGAGGACATATTTTAAAATGACTTTACTGCTGGTATCTCTGTTAACTTTTTCTCTGTTGGGCAACAAAAGAAATCTGACAACTTAATTTAGCGATGTCCAATTTCTATATGTTATGTGGGTACGTGCGCAGAGTTTAATGGTTTTTTTTTTTCAAAAGTTGTTTTCTTTTTCTTTTTATTTTTATTCGGAAATGATTAAATATTAATGACAGATTTAGGAGTGTGTAGGAAGCAGAAATCACTTTCCTAAAAATAATAACAACTAAGTATATTTCTGACCCTTTAGCTTCCGAATCACCTCTTTGCAATTACAATCTCTCTCTGCTCTCCTTGTAAATGTTGAACCCATTTCAGTGATCGAAAAGTGTTTTCCATGAATTCGAGAATTCGAGTTTGTCTTAAATGCTTGGATGGTTCGGTGAGTGAAGTTCAACAAAGCGATATTTTTACTATAATTACTTACTGTTAATAGATAAGGTTCTAAGTTCTTGGAAATATCTTCAGATCCGCTTTGTAACTCAAGATTCTTTCATCCTCCTACCCTCGCATACCTCATTTTTTTCTTAATGTGCGAGGTTTTTCCAGATCATTAAATTGCGATGCTCTGAATTGTGATGTCTACAAAGACACTGTCGTCTTCTTTCTCCCGAAACGATCGTTCAGTGATAGTTCGCAGAAGACAGATATGCCTCCAAATCCTAATTCTTTTCTAAAACTTTTATCCGTTCTTCAACGTGTAAAAAAGAATCCAGGTTAAAATGAAACATTTTTGTGACATACAACATACGGATTTCAATCGTATATCTCGGACAAAATCCTTCCCAAACATATTTTAAACAAAACTTTCGGTTACTCTGCACTCCTATTTATCTGCCAGAAACAAACAGACTCGTCAAGCTACACTGAACCGTTAATTAACGAATAAAGAAAACCCGCACATAATTTTCGGTGCAGCACCGAGTGAGCTAACGTATAAATCCGACCTCTGCCTTAACAAACACCCTCCAACAAATGGCCAGCGACGTGCAAACACCCAATTATGATCTCCTCTTCCAATGGATGTTAAAACTTGACTTTCTCTGAAGATCTCGCAAACATTTTTAAAACCGAAAACCTGTGGTGTGTCGCAGCTGCAAAACACCGTCATTATTATGCGAGATAAACACGCGAGGGACGTGCGCTTTCTCATGCCTTAACTCAGTTCTGATTGCGAAACAAACACGTGTAACCCCAATCCGAATGCCCTTTCCATTACGTTCATTTCGCATAAAAATTCCCTTAAATTGGCTTTCTCCGTGGACGTCTCATTAATTTCGCTTAATGCCGGTTATCTTAATTGCAGACATGAACTAATTTCCTGTCCTTGGATAGCAACAAAGATTATTCTCTAAATCGCCATTCAAATCTCGTGCTAATTAGACTTGGGAAGACGTCTCTTTGCCAGAACAAAATTAGCCTAATTAGTGTGTGTGTGTGTGTGTGTGTGTGTGTGTGTGTGTGTGTGTGTGTGTGTGTGTGTGTGTGTGTGCGTGCGTGCGTGCGTGTTCAAAGCGGTGCGCTGGTCATGCGTTGAGCTTTTAGGATACGCACTTCAAACATTGGGATGCAAGAATCTTTCGATAGCTTTCCAATTATGCTTGATTTATGTAACGAAAGGCAACACCCGCACAACTTTAAGTAATGGGATGTAAACAGAAGTAAAGAGCCTTGAGGTTTCAGAACGATCCTATTTAATCAACACTCACACCATGCCTTAACACCTACAAGAAGTAAGACAAAGTATATATGTTGCTTGGGTTTCTCTCAACTAAATTATACCTTTCATTGAGAGGACACGTTTGGTGTGGGACCTGTTAATAAAAATTTGTCAACAGAAAAATATACCCGAGGAATGGAGGCAAGGTACTCTTGTCCCCATCTACAAGAGTAAAGGGGATGCACAAGACTGTAAGAATTACAGAGGAATAAAATTGATGTCCCACACAATAAAAATCCTAGAGAGGATTCTTGATGGAATACTGAGGAAGGAGGTGGAATTTGGAAAGGAGCAATTTGACTTCATGCCTGGTCGATCGACGACAGATGCCATCTTTGGGTTACGACATATGATGGAAAAGTTTCGAGAGAAGCAGCAAAAGCTACATCTGGTATTTATTGATCTGGAGAAAGCGTATAATAGAGTGCCAAGGCAAGAAGTCTGGAGATGTCTCAGGGAGAAGAAGGTACCGGAGAAATATGTCCGGTTGGTGCAGGAGATGTACAGAAATATGAAGAAAAGAGTTCGAACCTACCTGGGAGAGACAGAAACGTTTCCAGTGACAGTTGGCCTGCATCAAGGGTCAGCGTTAAGTCCGTTCCTGTTTAATATTGTAATGGAGGTGGTGACGGAGGAGGTGAGAGAAGACGCACCTTGGACTATGTTGTATGCAGATGACATCGTGCTGTGTGCAGAATCAAGAGAAGAAGTAGCAGCTAAACTGGAAAGTTGGAGTAAAGAACTGGAAGAGAGAGGTATGAGACTGAGCAGAAGTAATACAGAGTATATGTGTTGCAAAATGGATGGCAGCCAGAAGGCAGATCAGGAGCTGGAAGGAAATGTCATCAGGAAGGTCAATGACTTTAGATACTTAAGTTCAACAGTGGAAAAAGATGGAGGGGCTTAGAAGGAAGTGGGATGCAGGATACAAGCGGGTTGGAGGAACTGGAGGGAGATCGCCGGAGTGTTATGCGATAAGAGGGTGCCGATCAATCTGAAAGGCAAAATATATAGGACAGTAGTGAGACCAGCTATGACGTATGCTATGGATACTGTGGCCCTGAGGAAAAATAACATCAGCAGAATGGAGTTAGCAGAGATGAGAATGCTTAGGTGGATGTGTGGTGTGACCAGAAAGGATCGTCTGAAAAATGACTATGTAAGGGAAACGGTGAAAGTTACGAACTTAGGAGCAAAGATACAGGAGGCAAGGTTGAGATGGTTTAGTCAGATGATGAGGAGAGAGGAAGAGTATGTGGGAAGAATGGTCATGCAGATGGATGTGCAGGGGAAGAGGAAGTGCGGACGGCCAAAGAAGATATGGAGGGAGATAGTGGAGGAGAACTTGAGGATGAAGAACTTGGATATGGCTACAGCCCAAGACAGGAGGTTGTGAAGTACATATATACAGACATAGCTCATGGAAAAACATGACGTTAAAAAAAAGAATCATGGTGTCATTATATATTAACACGTTCATTGCCAAGCTGAAAATTGGAATTTCGTGTGGTGGCCAAATTGTTTTTATTTTTTTATTTAGTTAGCGACATCCACGCGATATCGCGTGATTGGCAATGAACGTGTTAACAGAATTGAAGAATTTAAACTATTTGAAGTTAAAACTTTGAAGGAAAACACGGATCTAATCCAAGAATTTGGAAAATTAAAATGAGAGTTAAAAGTCAAAGTCTTAGTATGTCATAATAAGGAAAAGAAACATATATATCATTATAAATTCATATCTAAGTTCGTAATCCAGGTCACAGCTTCAGCAGCCGCTTGTAAAAAGTCATTCCAGTCATTCTGATAAGCAGGGAAGGTGCATTCTGTTACAATATGTTGCATAGAGTGTCGTGGAGCATCACAGTCACATTCTGGAGATGTTTGTCTGTTCCATTTATAGAGAGTATCTTCGCATAAGCCATGATTTGTCCAAATTCTATTTAGTACCGTCCATGTTTTGTGAGGTAGATCTTATCCTGTGATGATTTGATCACCTTTAAAGATGTTATGTCGTATTTTCCTTCCATGTTTCTGGTGAGTCTACTCCATGGTCGTGGAGTAGACTCACAATGAACAGCGACCCTACTTAAGTGGGAAAAGCTGAAGAAGAAGAAGAAGAAGATTGAGAGGAGAATTTTGGCACACCCGTTTCTGTGTTTGAAGGACTGCCGATCAAAATGGGCAACCTGCACGCTGAGATTCGCTCGACGTTTCAAACATATGTTATGTCAGTTGGTTTTTCCCACATTGGTCCGCAGGGTGGCCCTTCGTTCCTCATCTGTTCGACAGATTACACATTAGGACCAGATTTTCACGTTTGTTTTTCTTACAGTAATCAGCCTCTTCCATTTCTTCCATTAACAGTTATCCGGAAGGTTATTGTAGAGGCCACATCAATAAAGGGACGTCTCCTGTTCAAAAGTATTCGGTTATAAACATACAGAATTTAAGCGTATGAATTTCAAATATATTTTCTGGCTAAAGAAAGCTAAAATTTGCTGTTTGAAGGCGAAACTGAAAATCCAAAGGGTTCCCCAGATGTCAGATGTACTCTCGAGCTTTCAAGAGACCCCCTGTGGAACACCAGGTGGAAAACAAAAATTGATGACTGCGCAGTCGTTCCGCAATTATCCTGGGAAGACCAAATTGCATTAACATCTGAGTTTCGATGAGCAAGCGAGGACCTTGTGAACGATGCCGAAGATGGCTAAAATGGTTTTGTACATAATCAACTCTACATGAACGGAATTCGCTGCTGGAAGAGAGAGAGAGAGAGAGAGAGAGAGAGGTCATCTTGTTATTGACTGTTTTCAAGGCTAGTGATGGTGTTCATGCGTTTCTTTCTATTTGTAATTCGCATCCCATCAAACCAGCGAAAGTTTCTTAAAACTATCGCTGCTTATAATTTCCAGAAAGCTTACTTCAGAATGGAAATGAGAAAATTTTGTCAAAACACTTCCAGCATTAGTAAGCAGTGTGATTGTCTGATCCCTGAGGGATTAAATTCCTTTGAACAAGAGTTCAGGAGCTGAGAAAAAACAGATTCGAATCCGCAGCCTGTTGCAAAAAGGAAGAAGGAAACACTGGAATTTGTATAAGATAATTGTCGAAAGAACGCATCGTGCAACGACATCCTGGATAGATAACATACTGCCATCTGCATTGACACTGTTCTGTAGAGACGAAATTGATTCCTACATTAAGAGTACAACGCATCCATCAGAAGACATAATGCTCGAAGACTTCGATCAGTTTCGAACTCATTTTGGATTAAGATTTGAATCGAACCTGGCCCGGTTGTTCGAGCATGGTGCCTTCTGGGTGCGCTGTACCCATCGCCAGACTTCGAATACATCATTAATTGAAAATTTGCAGTTGGTGCAATTTTCAGCCATATAAGTTACCGGCAGTTTGAAATTACGTGGACAGGTTAACTTTCCTTGTCAGAATTTAGGGTTGAATTCCCAAGTTTGCAGGGAGCTTATTTCCTCCTCGTGTCTGTATAAATATACTCAGGAGAGGAAGAAAATTTAGAGGAAGGAAAATGAATTGAAAGATGAGGAAAATTCTTACTGCACGAATTATCTACTGGTTTCCTATACAATGGCGAAGAATCAAAAGGATGCTGAAATATGATGTTGCAAAAGCATTTTGCAAAATGAAGCTACCAGAAGAGCAAATATCATTAATTACTGCATCGATTACTTTGACAAGAAACAGCACGGACAAATGTCAACAGGAAGACGAGATGACATCAGCGTCCCCAATGGATCACTTCCCTTCTAATTCCGATAACGGCCACGTTGTCTCGTGCCACAATTAAAATTTAGAAAATTTAGAAAATGCAAGACAAAATGAAACACAGAGATGGCGGGAAGTCGTCGATTTATTTTGTTGTAATTTAATAAACATGATTTTCGTTCTAAATTAAAGGAAACAAAGAAGTGGACTTAAACGGGGGGGAAAGTAACGTTGCTCTGTAACGGATCACTGAAGACGCGATTAGTTTAATTATCATAAAGGAAAAACCATCAGAACGATGTAAGTAATAAGGAACTCGGAGTGACGGAAAAATCGGTGAAACCAGAAATTGCAAGAACCAAATAAACGAAGGCGCTTTAGTCGAATAAATATTCCTCATGACAGCAGAAGGCAGTTAATCCAATTGCTAAACAAGGAGCTTTTATGCAAAATATTAGCATTTATGAACGGATAAACACATCGACTAATGCACTTACAAATATATATGCTTGAATAAAGGCTCGTGACACGGTTAGACGTAACGTAGGAAAAAAGCTCGCTTTTAACAAACGAACACGTCTTGGACTGGACCAGAAAAACCTTATCAGACCTTAAAGAAATCTTTTATTTTTATTTGAGAATCTATTCAGGAAACAAATTAGTAATACCAATATTATTATTATTATTATTATTATTATTATTATTATTATTATTATTATTATTATTATTGTAGTATATATATATGTAGCTCTTGTTATTCAAGGCCCCTTCCAACTACTACTTTTTTTGTTAATAAACCCGCTTACTCCATAAAAAAAAATTATTACTATTAACGCACGCACACACACAAACCTATAACAAACCCCTTTCAAATACGATTACAAGGACACGAAAACGTCATATCCATATGCAAATCCAATCCCCCCCCTTTGCAAAAAAGTTAAAAGGTGCTCAAGTAGTGGTAGCATGTGGGCGCTATATATGTATATATAGCTTCCACAGGTTATATAATTCGATATAAAATCTCTGGTTGGTTTTGCTCATTCCCTTTCCCGACGAATGACTCCTCATTATCACCCGTCATAAGGACTGCGCAGGTCTTGGACATTAAAGCGAGAAAGATTTCTGCGCATGTTGGATAAAACTTGGTTGTGATATTAAGAATGCAAAGAAAAAACATAAAACGTTTTATTTTTACAGCTATTTTGCTTGCTTTCGTTTAGGAGTACCCCTTTTCGGGGGTGTTCCTTTTAGGAGTGCCCCTCTTCATTTAGGAGTGCCCCTTTTCTGGGAGTTTTCCCAGAAATAATACCTAGAAAATAAAACGTTTACGTGAAGTCTCGGAATAGGAACGTTTTTTGCTTACATATAAGAAACTTTACACTCAAATAAGTGTTTTGTTATTTAAGATATCATCATGCAAACACCTCACGTTCCTGGAGAGCTCATGAAACAAATTATTTATTGAAGAAAGATAAAATAATGACATTCATTAATTAAAATATGCGAATTTACATCTTGGACTACAAACTGACATCCGCTTCTTAAAATGGCATCACAAGGGAGAATGTGTGTGTGTGTGTGTGTGTGTGTGTGTGTGTGTGTGTGTGTGTGTGTGTGTGTGTGTGTGTGTGTGTGTGTGTGTGTGTGTGTGTGTGTGTGTGTGTGTGAGAGAGAGAGAGAGAGAGAGAGAGAAGCAACCGAAAACGTGTTTGGTGTCGAATTATTTTCATCTGACCTGTCAGTTGGCGATAGGGATGGTGGCCCATAAAGGTATTGGGGAATGGCGACAAGTAAACAAAGTTGCTGATAGTGATGCGATGGCATACAGATGGAGGGTAATTTCATTTACGCTGCGAACTCGAAAAAAGGTTAATCGGATCCGAAAAATCCTATAAATAAACAATAAAAGGAGAAATGCATTTAAACGAAAATATCATGATACGGGTATCAGAAGGAAAAGCGAACGGCGAATATGGACTTTGAAAAAGTCTTTATCCCATTGTACGAGAAATGTTAATTCTCTTCCTCTCTTGAAAAATGCGCTCTCTCGCAAATGTTAAATTCTAAATACCTTTGCTTGTGTCTATAACTCTAATGTCTGGTTAGCCGCAAAGAAGAAGAAGAAAAAACAACCTCATTCTTTCAAGAGAAATGTAATTCAGGTAATTGGCAACTCTCACTGTTTTACCGACTTACTCCACTCGTTATCGCAAGGGCGCTATGGTTCAGTTTCAAATGCATTTAAATGATTTTTAGGAATTAGGCACGCTTGTCTTCTCTCTAAATTCCTGTGTTTTTCTTCAAGATTATAAAAATACGACTGGTCCCCTCCACTCTTTTTTTTTTTTTTTTTTAACAAACAGATAGTCTTCGTCCTTTTGCTTTCGATGGCTACAATAGACATCCCATCCTCTCCTGGCTTTCGTGTAAGGCTCTGTGGCGTATGACAGTCAAGCAACTTGGCTTGAAAAAATCCTGATCCCAATAAAGATTCTTAATGTCTTAGACGAGATTCGAACCCAGGTAATCGTGTAAGTGAGCCCTGGAAGCTTCTTTAGAACATAGTTGCTTTTTCCTAATTACGTGAAACATCGATATGAATAATGCTTTTGTATTTAGTAGGTGGCATCTACTTCGTTTTTACTTCAAAATTTAATGGCGATACACAATTTTATTTTTCGAGAAACTTCGTCAGCCAAATTCGTGCATTTCTCGGTAATTGAAACACGATAACTCTGAGTTTTTCATTACGTACAATAGAAGAAAACACAATCACTAAATAAGCGTCTGAGGGTCCATTAAACAAAATTATGGCAAACATCTGTGAGCGAGATTGACGGAACCCCCAAATGGAAATGTTAAGAATGATTTTACCAGAAAAAAGCTTCGCTCCACGTCACAAAGTGAACATCGTTAAACTATTACCGATGATGAATTGTTAGAGTAGTCGCTTCATGATTCGAACGGAATTTTTTTTGTTGTGTGAGGGGGGGGGGGGGTCTCTCAGTTGTGAGGTGAATAAAAAACAATTTATTCACCCTAATGAATAACAATGAACAGAGTCATTTGAAAATGATGCAAAAAAAAAGAAAAATCTCGGCAGGAAATAATGGCTCAGGAACATTCGCAATAAGCGAAACTTCGATTTCTCCAGAAGTACAAATTATCCAAGATAGAAGTCAATATTCCTAATCACAAACAAACAACGCAGGTCTTTATTCTCGAGGTCAAAAAACAACGCTAATATGCTCGAGGTCACCAAATTCGCGCATGATTGATGCCATTGGAAATGACTGCATAACACAGAAATTTCTTGCTTACTATTTTTAGAATTGATTACAAATAATAGATCAGGTTAAAAAGATTAGTACTGCTGGAAAGCATTAATTAAATATTAATTAATGATATTTGATTAAATATCATTCGCAGAAACTTTGTAACCTTGGATTTGAGCAAGGCCAGGTTAACTGTGACGGAAAGTTGAACTTAATGAGACCACCCCCAGAACTGATATACAGGTTCAAATCTCTTTTGAGAGCAGTAGCCGCTAAAAAGAAAAACAAAAGCAGATATGTAAGTGGAGATATTTCTTCATTCTGTGCATCCTGGCTGTGGTGATGTTTGCTCAGGAAAATAAATTTCGTCCTATTTGAAAATAGTACAAAATTTCTTTATTCAACGAGAAAAGTTCGTTTTAAGAACAAACAATGCAGACGTGTGTTCTACTACCATTCACGAGCTTTGAAAATTAGAGAAGCAGACATTCTGTGTGTGTATAAAAGGAGGGTACTGTTAGAAGTTTCTGAGCCGTCTTTATGTGCCAGAAAATCGTGGATTCCTTCTAAATAATGACCTTAACGTGTTCCCATTTGCATGCGAAGTGATTGAGCTGAAACCACGATCAGAGATGATTTCAGCAGCATATGCATTACGTGCTTCTATCTTGCAATTATTGCAATTGTATCTTGCAGTCCAATTAGACATTCAGCAGCAGCTTTAAGCGTCTCGCACCACATTTCGTTCTGTGCCCAACCGTGACGAATATCAGAAGTTCGGTGTCCGTTTCTGGAAAGAAAACTACTTCGTGATTTTTAACAAATGAACACGAGCGACTGCCTATTGTCCTCTGTCTCTGTCTTATTAAAAGAAATTCTTTGATAAACTCCGTCATTACTTTCGAGTTCATTTGCTTCATGCAAACAAAAGCAACTCAGATCTTCCTCTTTTAATTGTTTCCTCACTAGAATAACAAAGTTTGCCTTGCACACCAACGTTAAAGGAGACTCTCTTAAACATCTCACGAGAGGCGACATATGCGTCAATAAATATTTGCGAACCACCACCCGTACACTTTTTGCAGTTAGGTTCCAAGGGAGTTGAAATATTTTCCACTTGGTTTCGTCCTTCAAGTATTTTGCGAAAAAAGATTCGAGAGTTTCTCGTCCTTCGTCAGTCCTTTGACTTCCCTCTCGTTAGTTTCCTCAAACCCCTTTCGGCACCCTAAAGGGACGATTACGTGCAATTTGATTACTCGTCTCTGCAAGAGGAAACTTTTCAAAATCTTAACAGCAATGTAGATGCGTGAGCCCACTTTTAACCTTCTTTCCACCGACTCAAATTAAATATGAAGTCGGTTTCTTCCTCCCTCATTATCGTTTAAACCAATAAATTCCGCTTTCTGTCTTCTTCTTGGCTCTATTTCTATCTATTTTTGTATGTGTTTGTTAACGATTTCATTCGGGAAATGTTTAATGACCGCTAACGTTGTTGTTGTTTTCTTCAAAGCGGGCAACTCGCTCACATGATGAGGTAGCTGTCATTGGCTTAAACTCGAGGTCATCGTAAAGTGAGGAGTGGTAAACATATTTTTCGTAAGCTTGTAGCGCACCAATTTGCCACTTGGAATAAACATTTAAACTAAGAATGCCGTCTTTGTTCAAGTTCTTGTTGAAATCTTTGAATACTTCTCTTCTTGCGAAGAGAAGTATTCAGTCTAGGATAATCACTTATCTTGCTGAATTAACTGCATGAACATATATGATTCGCTGATTACATTCACTAAACGTACACAAGGTGCAAAGCTTTGATTATTATTATTATTTTATTTTATTTTTTATTTTTTTTTATTTTTTGGAGGGAGGGATTGTAGTGATAAGTTGACGGAAATTGTTAAGCCAGCACCACTTGACCGAAAGAGAGAGAAAGAAAGAGATTGTTTGTTCATTCTGTTAGAGGTGGATGCCCTCTTTGGAATGGTAATTTCTCCGCAAGTAATTTTTAAATGAGTTTGAGTGCGACACACATTCAACTTTCCTACGCAGTTCTGGAAGTATGGCCACAAACCAAGGTCATTTTTAACATAATTGCATATAAAGAATATAAAAATGCCATCCGATTTGTTCCATTGATGTACTCAAGAAAACTTTCTTAGTAAAACGTGTGCCATCATATTGTATACGACTCAATACAGAATACTGTTTAGTTAACTAATTTCCGAATCGTAAGTCCATCCACGTGTTGTCTACCGTAAATGGATATCAAGCACGGAAAGCACCCTATGAAAGTGAGAACTGTACTTTAGGTCAGATGCCTTCGGTGGGTCTCAGCATATCTTACGTACAATGGGGATATCACATCCCGTTCATCTGGCTTTAATTCTTGAGCAAATCCTCACAAGAATAAATGTGGCAGAAATCATAGAAAGCAATTTTATTTGTCCAAATTCGTACACTTATGAAAGACAGTTTTAGCGACGACATCCTCAATGATTGCAAAACAAATGCAGCATACAGCTTTTTAGAATCAAACTGTCGATATTTTGGTCTTCTACCGAAGGTGACAATTACAGATCTTGCTGAAGACACTCACAAGCCAACAAACTGTTGCACAGTACAAAATTCTAAGCTAGCACATAATGTCGTCACACCACGCAGATACCTCTCATTTCCCTACACATACATTACTACGCACGCCAACCATCAATAAATATAGAGACCCATAGTGAACTGCAAATGCACCCTATTAAATATCTTCCACTTAGGAAAAGACACATCTAGGGGATGTCTTAAAATGTAATAGCAGTAGATAAATATTAAAGAAGATAATTACTTTTTTTACAGAAAAAAGACACACAATACATATTTCCAAAAAAAAACATACAAAAAGAAATACTACATACAGGCTGTTGCTATTTCACTCAAATATGTCTGATAACCTACCTCACTTAATAAGAAACGAAACAAAAAATAATTAAGTAAAGTAATCCTATCCAAGAATGTACTTGACTGGATAATAATATTGGTAGTTTGCTTAGGATAACTAAAAAATTAACTCACATTATAACAGTGAGGTAGCTAATGGGCAGGCTCTTATTCGCTGTATATTAATTTACTGCATGTTCGTACTGATGTTTATCAAAATATTTACGTATACTGAAACGTTACTTACTTTCTGTATGCTCTATTGTGCTTTTACTTCTCTTTTATCCAGATGGCACCACTGTTACAGCACCTAAAGATAAAACTAGAGCTACTCTTCTCCTCCAACTCCTGCACAGATGACCGAGGCGAATCGCCTTCTAACATAGTAAAACATAATTATTCTCTTGTGATTTTTCGGAGAAAAATATCGAAAGAATAATAAACGACTTACATACAAAATGTCTTCTAGTACCGATGCATCTTCCAGTCGTACTCTATCGTTGTACTCCAGAGGTATCACCTGTCTTATATCGTCACTACAAGAAATGTATCATCTGACGCTTATCCCAACTTATAACGACAACCATATAACCGGTCTTTTCAAAAAAAAAACAATTATAATAATACAGATAAAAGTCTGCCGTCAGACCACCGGCCAGTCGCTTTCACTTCACTCTTCTCCAAAATAATGGAGAAGGTCGGCAAAGTTACCATTACCTAATCAGTGAACATCAGTATGGATCCGCCTCTCTTCATCCTACATTGCCCACCACTGGACCTATACCTCGTAAAGTTTTCGGGAAACATGTGCTGCCACCTCAACATTTCCAGAGTTTTTCATCTTCGAAGCCTACTGAAAGAATTGCCATCTTTTGTCTACCTACTGCCATCTATAACTGGGTAGGCGACTTTCTCTCTAGTCGGTCATTGCGTGTTATAGTGAGTGGATCCTTTTTTCTCCCACGCATAAATGACCTAGTTTGAATCACCATTAATCCTATCCATAGCTTTGTTTGTGAGAACACTCTGTTCCTCTTACTCACCGGACCAACCTTACAATGTCCAAACATCCTAAGCTTCAATATCAACTGCAACCACTGCCTTGAACACTGATATCTATATCGCCTTCAATGCAGAGAAGATAAGATGGTCACCTTCAATACTTCCGAACCGCAGTCTTGCCTTTTCTCTTAGTTTAGTTATAGTTAGTTCACATGTGATGTCGTATGGTCACTTCCACACTTCACGGGGCTTTGGTAGTGAAGCCTTTTACAAGAAGAAATGGTTGGGATTTCAGATTCCCTTTTCACAAAGAGTTAGTAGGACAATCACAAACTTCTATGCTCGTAGGGAAGGATTCGAATCCACAGCCTCTTGGTTGAAGGGCGGATGCCCTAACCACTCTGCCAACCAGGCCGGCTGCCTTTTCCCTCGGAAATGAATATCAGCTCACCTACTCGTATCCTCAATAATGTAGGATCAGATCTATCTCTTTCTCTCCTTCATCTGACATTTACTTTCAGTCATGAATAAACACAACATATTACTGGTAGCTTCCTTATCACTTAAACAAACAAGGCATTCTCTTCCACGCAAGATGTTATTTCCACATCGTCAGCTGCTAAATTTGCTCATCCTTAGAATATTGTCACAACTTTGCGGTGGTATGCCTAAAACTTCTCTGGGGAAGAAATCGATCTCATAGAAGATCGGTGCCATACAGATTCATCCCAATGTCTATCTCAAACTGTAATGTCCGTTCTACGGATACTTCCCTGGGCACTTTTCCACTGAATCCGCAACTATCATTCCTCTGCTTTCTGTTGGGACTGTAAAAAGAAGAGCAATCGCTATCTAGCTTCCTTTTCAATGCAACCCCACGCGTTCGCACACACACACACACACCGAACCAGCTTCTTCTCTTCCTCTTCGTTCCATTTACCTCTGTTCTTTGGAGAAGTCTTCCTCAAAAAATTGTTCCTCGACAACTGAAATATCCAACTCTTCAATTTTCGTGCGTTATACGAAGGGGAATTCGAAACTCAGCAGATCCTGTGTAGCTGTGTGCTACTACGCCGTTTTTCAAGGTCGTAGATGATTTTCTCCTCCGTGCTACATTGCTGTTTCGCTCATTAGAACTGAGATGTGAATTAGAACTTTAGAAACATAAATTACCATATTTGGTCTTTTCAGCTGGATTCCTAGTCCATTTCTTCATAATTCTGTTTCTTAACTGCAACTGTTTTAGTTAGGCCAAAATTCTTACATAATGAAAGACTGCAATGACCTTTTTCATCATCATATCTGAGAAATATGTTTCATATTGATCGAATAATAGCGGTAAAGTCCCCTCGGTGGTGGAAAGATGGAGAAAAAAAGAGATCCTTAAACCAATTTTTGCGAGGATTATGGAAAGCTGAAAGAGAAATTCGGGATCATCTGTAATCTGCGCATCTTTGTAAACTGAAACATCCGCTGGACAACAGCGTCCGTCAGATGTTTCAGTTTCCAATGCAGCGCAGTGTGTGACACGCTAATTCCCAGCGACACGTGAAACCTGTGAAGCGGCTTGTAAACCGACCGTACTTGGAAGTATTCGTCTCTATTATGACAAGGGTGCCCGTCATTTGGACTTCTGCATTTTCGTTCAAACACGGCACGTTGCACAGCTCAGTTCGTAGCGTTTCCAATTGATGAAGCACCTACGTGCTTCATCAATTGGAATGTTGCTTCATCAATAATATGCACATATTATTTCGTGTGAGCGGAGTTACAAACGGAAATCCTGGGCAAAAAGTGAACCCCCCCCCCTTTCATTCCTTTCTACAACCTGGTTGATTTTAAATACGATTCACGGAATGAGAGCTTGTACTCGTACAGTGTTGCTGTCAGAATTTGCTAAAAGAAAATGAACTTGTTTTCGCACTACAAATGATGCCTCAGACGCACTCGTTCATTTAGTACAAACTTGAACGGCTCTAAATTTATTTTAAATTCGAACTGCATGATTTAGAAGCGCACTTGTTTTTGGTCGGTGAAAACCGTCCTCTCTCTCTCTCTTTTGCTTAAGGGGTTTGCATCCAATTTCTGCGCTGAACATTTGCTCGCGGTTCGAGCGTGGCAATCAGATTTAAGTGTTTATTTCAGGGAAACGTTCCAGAGGCGAATCAAATCCATTTGAGAACGCAACCCTTTCTATCGCAGTCCGTGCTTTGTGAACCACCTGGCGTTGTGTTGCCTTTAATGCTTACGTTATTAGATTCGATGTTCCCCGTCTGCTGTAATGCTGGGTTAATTCTGTCGGCGATGTCATTGGTCGGAGGATATCACGAGATCGCGAACGAATTCTGTTTGGTGCAACGATTTGGTTTCAGACAAAGAGAGAAGGAGACTTGTCTCATTCCGCTTCTTCGTGTTGCTTCTCCAGGATTGGGGTAAGGAAGTCATCAGAAAGAAGAAATTTCTGCTGTGATTTATCAGTAAGCGAAGAAGTGGTCGAACTCAGTTTGCTGCCTTCTTTCGTTCGGTTTAGGCCATATTTTCCCATTCAATAGTGCGCGAGAATAAGAAGGAATGTCTGCGAAAAACGAAGATGACAGGGAGAGAGAAAATAATAAAGGCGGCAGTATTTAATGTCGTGGTGAAGTTCCGTTTATCCTTGTTTGCTTTCCGCCGACGGGAACTGCAACTGACTCGAGGGAGGCAAAGGAGATTTAACAAAAGAAAGGAGCTCCATATGATTGGGAAAGAACTCGCTGCCAGATGGAAGGTTTATTTTACGCCCATCCATTCCCCCAGTCACTGAAATTACCCTTTCCAACCCCCTTGTGCCCTGCGCGTGGTGACAACAGTATCTCCAGTAAAAAGACATTTAAGTAAGCAAAGAAGGGGAAGATTTCGTCTCCTTGCAGCGTACCTCTCAGCAGCAGTGGGGGCGTACAATAAGTCGTCTGTTGATGGTATGAAATGCTCCTCATTTTCACAACGATTACTCCACTAGAAACCATTCAATTTACAGTGCAAACCATTTTTGTAGTGTAAGGGATTTAGAAACCCTTTGAAAACAAAACCCAAAAGAGACAAACGCATCACATGAAGACTTATTTCCCTACGTAGTGTCAGTCAGTTTGCCTCTCAACTACATTTCGTAACACAAATACGCAAGCCAAACTACCCCAAATTCAGATTAGCATTACTTAAATAGAAATTTAAGCAACGCTATCTGTAAATTGCATCTGGCCGGCATGACTACTTTTCAAAATGAAAAACCCTTCAATATCCGTCTCAGACCGAAGAACAAGCTTTTGAATCGTAGACAGGATTCGAACTCAGATCTTTTCAACGAAAAGCATCCGAGTTACCGACTGAGCAACAGAAGATACTTTTGTTAAAGGACGAAGTGCATCTTAGGATTAAACACGTAAGAATATAAATAAATAAATATAAAGCAAAATAAGAAACAGCATGTGCGTTCTTGAAATGTGCTAAGAGTTTTCTAAATGCTGATTCCTCATTTTTTTGTAATCTCGAGACGAAGTGGAAAATTAATGTTGTGCAAAAGCTAATTTCATGCCGTGAATGTTTTAGGGCGAGTCTTTCTCGTAAGAGTTTACCGACGGAGATATCCGAAGCCTAAGGTGGACACCCTCTGGACGGAGAGAACGGTACCTGACAGTTGTCGGCACTGTCGCTGATCTATGAGCCGCCGTCGTCCACGCGAAGTGCGTCCATTAATCTTGCAAGCCGTGTGCATACAAGAGCCCGGTATCGAGGGAATTGTTACGGTGGTCCGCGTGCGATGAAATCCCACACAGAATGGAGGCTAATTAAATGCACCGATTAATAAATGGAGTCACAGTTCGGAAATTAAAATATTCCGCGTTGTTTTTTCTCTCGAAATTCGAATCAGAATAACTCACTTAGCGATTCCAACGTCTTGATTCAATTACCGGAACTGCTTCAGATGACGATGGTCGATATCCGCGACCATATAAGGAGCGCATTTGCGTAAAAAATAATAATAATATTTCACTGGGCAAACAGAATAACAGATGGCGTCCAGCGATGAGCCAGGACTAAGATTAAGTTAGTTGA
This sequence comes from Typopeltis vanoorti, assembly GCF_054136105.1. Lineage (NCBI taxonomy): Eukaryota > Metazoa > Arthropoda > Arachnida > Uropygi > Thelyphonidae > Typopeltis > Typopeltis vanoorti. The sequence goes on along the minus strand of NC_143571.1, from coordinate 93,880,886 downwards.
AATCATTTAATTCAATCAACCCCTCGCACTCGAGCATTAGAAAACAGAGAAATGGATCCTCCATTGCATTAGCATTCGTATCTATAAAAAGTAATCGCGTTAAAGAGACTTTTTCTTCCACTAAAGGTCGATGTAACTTTGTGCACACAAACTTAATTAGAGAAATTGAACACAATTCAATCTCTCGCTCTTCTACTCGGCCTGCATACTCAGTCGATAACATGAACGAGGACACCAGTCCCCCCCCCACACACACACCCTCCTCCTCGTAGCTGTGCATCTACTTTTCCAAGCATGTTTGGCACTGCGAGGAGCCACAGTGAGAGGCTGAACGTCTGAGGGTTAAACTGCAAACAAACCTAACGATTACGCCCAATTGGGCGAAGATTATCGCTAAAACAACAAGGCACTTTTCAGATATTCTCCGCACGTGACAAGCGACTTGGACTTCTTCCAGTTCCTGTGGATCGGCTTATTTATGATTCTTTGCTCGTAATGAGTGCAAAATAGCGACGGGCATCGGAGTCTCCTGGCGCTGCGAGTAGGCAGCTGGCGAGATGAGTTTTCATCGGTTCGCTGGATCTGCGGCCGACAGACAGCGAAATCAATCAACACCGTTTCGTCTAATAAAGGCATTGGACGTAATCACTCGTGACGTCATCACAAACGGTATGTAAACAGGCAAAAATAATACGCAGCCAGAATCAACACCGAACGTCAATTAGTAACCCGCTTATTCTGCCTCCTCTTTCATCTGTTGGATGCTGCTTCTATCGCCACACCGTCACATGTTGGTGAATTATGTTTTTTTAGGCACGCGGCAGTTAATTTCTTTATAATGGAAAATAGTCCATCTATGCCGTCTATGTTTCTTCGTATTACTTATTCGAACATAAAACCGATTATGTTATACCTAAATAAGACAATATGTAAACAAAATTGTGTCACACCATGCCATTCTGTACTATATTGCGAGATATATTAGGAAAAGTATTCCTCCCAGAAAACTGCGTTACTCAAACACTGTCAATGTTTATACATTTCAACAAACAACTGCAAGAAATTCGAAGAAAACAAGAAAAAATGTAAACACGAGATGGAACAGGCAAGCAAATGTAAGACAAAATGGCATAATTAATTATTAAAATATGGGACATTATGAAATCAGCCATGCGTTAATAATTAAAATTGCATTGATGGCGAAAGCATTGGTGTCAGCTGAGAGATTGGGAAGGCAATAAAATTGCCCAAGGATGGATAATTTCTCATCCTGCTGAAAGAAATAAATGAACATTTGACAAAGTATTTAATTATTTTCCCTTGAAAGGTTGTACGCGTTTTATAGCAGAGTCTATTGACTCGGTGAAGCTGTCATTACTGCGGGGAGAAAAGCAAACATCCCAACTTAAGCGAATCCCACTGACAAAGTCGGAACGTAATCGATCTCCAGTTAATTAAAGAAACTCGCTTAATTTTTCGTTTAAGAAAAATATCGCTTTATTTGAGAAGTCGGTTTGCTTGCAACAAGTTCTTATTGGAATTTCGTGCTTCTTTTATTTCTGGCAGATTGCATATCGGTCTGAGCCAGTTGCTCCTCTTAAGATTTAAGATTTCGGAACAGCTTTTTTGTTCATTTATTTATTCCTAATGTTTATCTGAATGAGGTTTCTCTTAAAGTTCTTTCCTTCGCGAGACATCCATTAGCTTGAGAGTAAATAAGAGAATGCGAATTTCTGAATTAAATAGAACTTCGTCCTTCCAATCTCATTAAACAAGACGAGCATTCAGACAGTCAGCTCTGGTGTGACATATGCAAAGAAGACCTTGGTAGCAATGATTATTCTCGGTAATCGCTTTTCTTTGACATTATTATTCCCAATACTTCGTCCTGACGTAATTCTGCCTCCCAAACTTTGTCGGGTGGAGGATGATGGTCATTCGTTCCCTCATATCCCCACATAGTGGGCATGAACGAATAACTAAGATTAAAACAGCCAATTGGTGATTTCTAAAAAATGCACTGCTTAAAAAGAAGTCAACGGACACCCTAATGTGAGGAACAAACAGGCGTGGCGCTCACCTTAATGAGATGCAGGGCCTCCTTCCTCAGCGATCACCGAAGCAATTCCTACGGGGCATTCTTTCCATGAGTATACGATGACGATCAATGCGAATTTTGAAACATTCTTCATGTAGGCATGTAATGAGGTCCTTGACTGCTGTGTGACGACATCCGTTGACCTCATCCGAGGTTCCAATTCATCCCACACTTATTCAATAAGGTTCAGATCAGGGCTCTGTGCTGGCCGATCAAGTGTGGTGACGTCCATGTCCACAAAGCATGCAGTTACAAGCGCAGTCTTATGACAGGGTGCATTGTCTTGCTGAAGGAAACAATGAGCACTTCCGTAGAAACGATACAAAGTAGGAAGCATTGAATTGTTCAAAATGTTCAGACACCTCTGGGAAATCAATGTTCGTGGCGCCACAAACGGAGGTCAGAAGACAAACAGGAAAAAAATAACCATACCATCACACAACCACCTGCGAATTTCACAATTGGGATTACATTCTGGTAAGAGATGCACACTGGGCATCCGTCACACTTACAGCCGTCCATACGCTCAGTACAGGGAGCAGCGTAATTCTTCGCTCCATAACAAAGCTTTCCAAGCGTCCAAGTCTCAGTGTACACGCTCTTTGTACCTTGCATTACCGGAACTAACATGCAGCTGAAGACGACGCTGCATGTTGGTTCCGGTAATGCAAGGCCACCCTCCCATGGAAACTCATGTTGTCAGCCTCGGTTCTGAATGTTTTGGTTCATGAATGTGCAAATTCATATTCCAGTAGATGCCCGGAACTCCGCATTCAAGGCTTCGGCAGTCCAATGTGGTCGGTCGTCCACTGCGTTTACCATACTGTGTCTTCCCCTCAGTATGGTATCACTAATTGCTGACCTGGGATGGGCCAATTTGCCAGCAATTGGCAGAACGGATAGGCCTGCAGCACTGTGGAGTATCATATCCTTCCACTTCATATCGTCTTACAAACACCTGGCAAGGTGCACCTTGCCCATTTCCAACAAACGTGTTTGTTTGAAAGCAAAAAAAATATTATGAACCGATTAAAGATACTCGTTAGTTCATCCCATCCTCAACTTCTAACTCGGTTATCTGCTCAAAGAAGTAATCGAATCAATTATCGTAGCAGTGCTGTCATATAAGTTCTGTTATTCTTTCTGATTTTCATTATCTCTGAGCAGGGAAACAGAAGATGATGTGCCTGACATAGCAGTTTGCACGACAGCACAAATTCTGCATCGATTTTTCTCTGAATATACCATAATCACTCACCAAATCCTAATCTCAATAAGGCGTGGCTAGTCTACACAGTTATTTTAACAAAAATTGTAACAAAACGTTTTAAATATTAGGACATTAGCATTGTGATGGTGGTTGTTACAAAACCCAGAAACCTATAAAAAATGGGACTTCAATTCACCTTTCAATTAACAGAGCAATAGTCGGACATCAGAATTATCCGACGCCTAATATTCACGCCTACCAGCCACAGTCAGTAGTGAAAAAAGACGAGGCACTCTTCGCTCTGTCACCTAAGAATGGTTCTCATCCCAACGCAGTCTTGATTTCGTGGGAAGACTCCTTTCCTCTATTTTCACATTGAAATTCGGAAACATTGGCGGAGGAATACAGAATATGCAGAATACGTTAAAGGTTGCGACATGAAAGACAAGGATGACCTCTGGCGACAGACATCGGTGGAAGCAGATCGTTAGAGTTCTGTTTTAATAGCGGTGCTGATAGAATTTTGCCACTCAGTCCTGCATCTGCCTCTTTAAGAGAGACAAAAGTGCAGCGAAATTACCTGAATGGCGTCTGGCAATTTGCATAGATATTGGACTCTCGCCCCACTTTCGCAAAGTTAATTTTGCTGAAAATCCTCGTTTCTCATACAAATATTAATAAAAAAAAACCGAATTTCCGCCCGACAAAACTCAAATAATTCTGTGGCCTATGGTCGCCATGGCAACTACGACCAAATAAGCTGTTGCTTCTGAACGTTTTGTGATGCGCGTTGCAACATGACAACAAACGCTCGCAATGCCTCTTCTTTGCTTACATTACACTACGCGGTGCTGAACCACGAACAGGAAATGACGCGACCCCGAATGTTTTCACTGCTGCGATCAGGTACGCATTAGCCGTTGTTGCCAGGGTTCTGAACGGATTCGGTGTTTCTGCCGTGATCGTAAATTTCTATCAGGAAGCGAGCCCGAAGAACTTATTTTATCACGTCTTGACAGGTTTGTTCGGTGATTTTCTTCAAGCGATCCATCAGCAGCCTTCACCGGAAGGAGGTGTTTGCGCTGACCCGGGTGACGAATAGTGGCGACATATCTGTCGGCCTACGCACAGGACGTCCGCTTGTCAACACTCCTCCCTAAAACGTGCCAGGAGAGATAACGCATCTCTGACAACACCCTCCAAGACTAATCAATAAAATCCCCCACGGATTAAAAGAGTCGGCGATGAAGCCGCAATAGGATTTTGACAGGAAATGGAAGAGCGTGTCTTGGTGTGTGTGGATGGGTCGGTGGGGCGGGGAGGCGCTCATAGAAAATCCCCCTTCTGCTCTCCTGAAACAGAGATGACGTTCGTCTTGTGCAGCGAAATGGAGTAGAAATCATCGCACGCACCTGTGCCTCTTCGGCTTTCGCAAAAGATGGCGTTCCTTTTCTTTTGACTTCGCTTGTACGAATCGCTGACATTCCCACCAATCAGCATTCTAGCGGGAGATGCAGCCGACCAGCCGACGCAACCTTGCAATGAGGAAAACTCGTGAATATGTCGAAGAGCGCTATTTCATTATTCGTTTCTGAGATTTTTCACTGGCAGGACATCCGCTAAGCACAGGAGATCCCCCCCCCCTTCCCCCGCTTCTTGAAGGCCGTTCATGACATGCGCATGTGTGTGGCCACGGAGTGAGGTTTCGTATAGGATCACAGCGGTGCATGCACTGAGAGGGGAAGAAAGAGACATCTTTGTCTCTTTCTTTCCGTGTGCGTCCTGGGGGCTCAGTGGATTACTGACATCTTGGTGGGCTGTCGGAATCGTGAGAAAAGAAAAACAGATTCTCAAAGCCAAAGTTGATATGCAAAGTGTTTTGCTCGTAGCCTGGCTTTCTCGGACGCGATATATTTGTCATTGTCAAGGGTTTGGCACGCGACTATAAATCTCCCCTGACAGTTGCTTTAAACGGATGCGTGTTTCCTTGGATACCGCAGGTGCACCTCGTGAATAATTTCTTGCTTCGAGCCTCAGAAGAAAAAGAGAGTCCCCGTTGCGGAGAGGAAGTGACCCTCACACCGAACGCAACATCTCTCGCCCGTGCAGATTCTTCATTACACTGACCGGCAGCCCGTTTGATGAATGACTAGCCAGGTATTGGAGCAAATATCTTTGTTCGATTGCTACTCGGACATCCCCCCCCCCCTCCCCTACTGCCGTAGGCTGCAATCGCATCTACAGGAAGCTAATTCAAGTTCTTCCCTGAAAATACTCACCCCCCCTCTGGTTTACTGCAAATTTCGAATTTGCTATTGAAAGACGACACATTCTCGTAATATAATTAGCAGTGAACGCATGCCTTAAGAGGTCGTCATTGTAATAATTGATTGGTATCTGTGTGTGTGAGGGAAGGGGGGGGTATTTGTTATAGTGTGAGAGACTGACTTTCTACGAGTGAAATGTCACGCCTGCAAGCACAGCAGCTAAGGTTGCCAAAGATCCCTGCAAAACGCAAAGGGGGAAGCGTGTTTGCTTTCAAAGCAACCTCGCTCGGAGGGATTTTCAGCGACTTCTCTGAAGATTCGAATTAAACGCGATTAATCTATGAATGCTCCTCGCAACCTGATGAAAGCGTAATTGAGACGTTACCCCGCGTCGCTGCCATTAATAGAAACCTCTCACAATCGCTTCTTTCATATTTCAGAGCGTATGCAATGCTCGCTGCATTTCAATCAAAACGAACATATTTCAGTCAAAGCGCATTTCGTCAATAAACGGGGTTCTCCGGGCCAAACGACCTTAACATTAATCCCTGACGGAATGTTGTAACGCGCCTTGTCTTCGCGTTCATTTTGTTTCGTCCTTCAGCTCTTGCGCAGTAGGAACGCGGAGCAACTGCCACTGCGCAAGAAGAGATCGCCATGGCAACGCAACGTGAATCGTAGGTAACGGTATCCGGCTTTTAAAAGTAAGGGTAATAAATAAAATTCTCTTTATAAGCAAAGGTTTTAAATTGAAATAATAACTCGATTTTTCGACATCAACAACCTCCAGTGCTACGAGCACATCGCTACGACTGCGTTTCAGGTAATCTGGAGGGGGGGGGGGGAAGCGAATGAAAGGTATGCGAGTAAATGGAGAATCGCGGAAGGAATTGGCTTCAATCAGCTCTGCTCGTTCGCCTACACAATTCGTAATGGTTTATGTTCTCTGCTGCGAGGTGAACGCAAAACGTGCAGGATTTATTCAGAATGCAAGCGATGCTCGGGCGGGTTGGTTTACTCGCTTCCTTTCAAAAACAGCCGTCGGTAGTACTGCACGGAATTCGCTTTGCTTCCCTGTTCTCCAGGTATTTTGCATACCCCCATATCTGAGAATTTTGAAGCAACACACCTCGGGGAGTTGGTCCCCGTAAGAGAGAGATTTTCTGTCTGAACCAGAATGGGAAAACTAAACAAATAACTTGCTTTTGCAACTGCAATAAAATTGAAACTTAATAAAAAATAATAATTGTCGAATTTCGTGTACGTGCTGTTTAAAACTAAGAGACGGTGAGTGGAATATTTCAGAGTGATTTGTTCAGTCACAAATTCGTTTAAATGAAGAAAGGACTTAAACATCAGATTGTGAAGGACACTCGCGCGTTTAAGTGATTAATAATTTGTAGGGTTGCAAATACGTGATTAACGAAAGAAATCTTGTAGGAATTTAGTCTGTTAAAATTTTGAAGATATTAAAATAATCTAGAAAGAAAAATAAAATCAGCATACACCAAAATGAAAAGAAAGTCAGAAATAAAATAAGTCAAAACACAGACGTTAGTGATTTCTTGTCTGACTGCTGTTCTAGAGTAGAGTACAGATTTTCATGATGCAATCCGGCCTGGTTGACCGAGTGCTTAGGGTATCTGCTCTTTAGCCCATTCATCTGTTTCTACATAGTCCAGAAAATTTGCTCTAGAGATCAAACACGGACCTTTTTCAAGCTACCTCAGGCCTGTTCTAATAAGTGACGAAGTAGTCTCACGCAAGGTGATAAAATTCATCTCCCACCTAAATCACAAACATCCGTGCTTACGGTGGGATTCAAACTCGCGACCTATTGCTCGGAATTCGGGTAGGCTAACCAGACTGGATGTTTGTGATCATCCTACTAAGTCTGCGTGGAATGGGCATCTGCGACCACTTCTAGCAGAAGGCCTCGCTCGCTAAACCGAATGAGGTACAAGAGTGACCATACGACGTCAAAATGACGTCACATGTGAATAACTAACTAATCCGGAATACGCAGAGGCTGAGTGACCAATAGCGAGTCCGTAGATGGTGTCGAACCCATAACAGTAATCGTTACAGGCAAGAGGTTTGGAGTTCTTTTGTAATAGAAAGTTATAAGAATTGACGCCAAGGGTTCTATGAAAACGCAAATGAAATGATGGACGCTCCGTTTGCAGTAACTTAACGATCGAGTGTTTTAAAGCACTTCATGATTGTCATTAATATTTCGCTGATAAGGAACATCGATTTGGCAGAATGCTCCCCGGATATCTCATTTTTAAAGCAAGTGACCGATACGAAGATAAAAACTAAAAAGCAGTATTTCAAAAATGTGAATGTGAAGATGTTTCAGCGCTGTCTGAAGAAACTCGAAGCACAGCCGCACATGCGTGCTCTACAGCAGAGACTTAAAAAGGACAGGTTTATGGGGAATGCATTCCTGGTTGCACGCATCATCCCACTGTGCAGATCTGTTCCTGGCACATACCGCCTTTGACGACTTCGATTGCTGGTTTAAGAATGCTAGGTTGGAAATGAGAAGAGTTTAGGGAATAATAGGAGGTTACTCTTAGGTTCCTCCAGGACGATTAGGAACAGCGGGATGAATTCATTTCAGCTTGATGTAGAAAAATTCATTAATTTATGTTGTAGGCTGCCACGCGTACGAGGTTCTTCTGGATGATGTAATGTAATTCAAAAATAAAGAAGATTGTTAGAAATACTTGCAAAACATTTCGATAAAAGTTTGAACCTTTAAAATAGTCAAAGAAATCTTACAGTATTTCGCGATAAAAGAAGTCCGAAGAGAGTCTTTTTATTACTTTGGTGAAGCGTCAGACGGGTGAAAGGCAGTATTTCTTGGCACCTTATGTGGCCCTTAGTATTCTAGAAACACAAACGGAGCTTTCTTGAAATGTTAAGTAAGCAGGCGTGATGGTCTCGCTCTGGTAATAAAATTCAAAAAATTTTAAAGTAAATAAAATTTATATATCTGAAGACTCTTAAAGACCCCTTACAAACATTCCCGATGTGGATTTCCAACAAACAGTCTATTTGGTGGGTAACGGACAAGTAATCCAGTCGAACAGGGAGGTGAGCAATTGGGAATACTGGAAGTAGCTGTCTGGCAATATTTTTGAGAAAGCGATTTATTTATTACACTTTATTTTTTTTTTCTTTGGCGTATAAACAATAGATAAAAAAAGTCCTAGTGGAATAATTTTGGGAATTTAAATAGTAATAAGTAACAACGCGTGCTTACATAATTTTTGGCATTCTTTTAAATAAAACTGAAGACTACATTTTGAAATGTGTCTCCATTAATCGAAACCAGACTGGTTTGTTTTACAGATTATAACAGTACTCTGTGGGAGGAGAGAAATGATCATTTCAACTTTACAAATGGTTAAAAATGAAACGACAGCAGTGATTTGTTTTAGAGAATCTGTTGCCCATTAATTCATACTGGCCAGTCAGAAGGTCTTTGGCAATATGGATTCCTATGCATTATTCAGGAGCTCAGCGAGCACGTCTAACTGATCCAGAAGTTGCGCGCACCCCAGAGTTGCAGCAAATGCAAATTTTATGTTTTTCTCAGATTTTTTAATAAAACCGAAAACATACAAAGCCGCAAAGTCTCTTATAAATTACACTGAACTCAGGACAACATGTTCTGTGGTTGAAACTCAAGGAATACGGGAAAAGGGGAAATGTGTGTTGACACTCATTAACCGGAATATAGCGATTAACTCTGCGTTTTGAAATATTTCGCAGGCAGGATAACGATTAAGCAAAACAAATTCGGTGTTTTCTGAGTGATGCTAGTAGCCATGCGATTACAGGTAACTCTGCATTTCAATATTTCTCCTACAGTCGGAATAACGTGCGAAGTTCCATTCCATTAATAATTAACTGGATGATTAATTAAATCTCTCTCATTGGATGCGTACAGGGTTCTCCTTCAGTGAAGCAACCATTCTGAGTCCTAAAACTGGTGGACAGTAAAACTGCAGTCGTGTGCTGATGAGGTGATGGAAATGAGATGAAGAAAAGGGATACACCAGACACAACTGCTCGTTTGCTGATGCGGGCACATCCTCATTCCTTCTGTATTAACATCAACCACTTTAAAAGATTTTAATAGGAAAGCAGTTAATTAATGGAATGGATCTATTTCGAATAAAGAATATTCGGAGTACCTTTTGACCAATATAGTAAGTCGATCTCCGCTCGGTGTGTTTACGATACTCGCAGATCGGTTAGGTCACGTCACGTTCGGAGAATGACGAGAGAAGCACTTGTGGAAGATTTCCACGAGTGTTTCGTGATACACGAAACGGTTGACTTTGAATGAAGTTTAACGAAGTGGATGCAAGCTAATTACCACTCACAAAAGATGAAAATTACCGAGAGGAGTTCGGGAAGAGGAAGCGGTCCTGATTTTGCGGAAGTAATATTAAAGAGGAGCCATCACAGTTCGTTCATGCGATTCTCGATGCCGGTTGAATTCAGTGTTTCAATGGGATCACTCGGTTTTAACGCAGATCGCGAATGAAAAGCCCGAAGAAAAATAATGCTGAACAAGTAATTTGGTTTGTGTTTCTTCGTAAAAGAGGGATTTTGTGAGAGCACGTAGCAAGTGCAATGGTGTTCCTATCGCTAAATGAAACGTTTAAAGCACTTTGCTAATATCCTGCTACACTTAATTCAGCTTCATGGCTTGCATTCCGTAAATATTTATGAAACTTTCCGCAATAACTCATACAAAATGCACGAAACAGTCCCCATAATATGGCGAGGGTAGTTAAATTTATGTCGCTCTCAAAGAGCCTCCCGATTGCAGTAGTTAAAAAGACCATTAGCCTAACGCAGCAACGTCTAGACGCCATAAACATATGTAGGGCGCAGAGTTCTTACTTTTGTCTTCTTCGCTTTCCGGAACGACGGCATAAATGGAAAAGAGAGATGAAACGAGATGACGATTAAAATCCATCGACACGAGCAGCATCTGAAGAGTAAGAAAAACTTCCGTTGTGTCCATTCAAAAGAAGGAGAGATACAAACGTGTTTATGTTGATGAAGAACTTACAACACTTCTGGATGTGCTTTCTTTTATTCTTCAGAGCAATACTGCGGAATGAACGGGGATGGTTCTAAGTTTGCAATTGCAATGGCTGATTTAAGGCTATCACGGCGATGAATACAAATCCAAGCTGCACGCCTAACCGTTCTCGCCTTTATCGAGTCCGATTCCATGAATTGTAAAGCAGAGCAGGGTTCTATGAGCGCAACATGCATAAAGCACTTTTAAGAAATGATCAAAGCAGTCTGAATTTATTTCAAGGAACGCATTAAGAACAACGACAAACCGAGTCAACTTAAGTTTCGACAGGATTCGTTCTTTGCAGGTCGTTCGTTTTAGATCCCGGTGAAGTACATTCCGCTTGAGAACTACTGCGTAGATTTTACGAATCATGCGTTTCAACAAAATAAAAGACAAATATCTGTTGTCGTTCTTCTACCTCCCCAAGAATCTCTGCTTTTCATGAAAGTAGATCACTAATAAACGAAATGAAAATTGAATTCAGAGCTTTGGACGCGCTCTTCAGCAAGATAAGTCAAGAACCAATCCATGATCACGCCAAGTTAAATGCCAGACGGAAGTGACCGCCAACTAAAATGCTCATCAAACAATCACAAGATGAAAACCACGGTGAACGATTTGATAACGTTTCGTGCGTCCCATGAAATCCTTCAGAGCAGCTGATTTTGATTCACTGAAATTTTCAGACTGTTTGTGCTCAGGTAAGTGCCCGAAACAAGATCTCTTGTAAATCTAAGCGAACTTATCAAGGATGTCCACAACTAATTACGTGCATACGAAGAAGTGAGTATTCGCCGGAGTTCATCGTTTCAATGTCACTAAAACCGATGGATCGAGTCCACACAAGGAGAAACAGCTTTAGACTATTACATCTCTGCTTCTAGACTTCGCAGTCGAGATAACGCACTACCTTGACATCCTTTACATCTACACTCACCAGTTCTATCGGAAAGAGACGAGGGATTCTTCTCACTCTCACGGATTTCCAATAAACTACGCGCTCTCGACTTCACTGCTAATTTCCGTGCTTGCTACCTGGCTCATGTGGGAGGGGGATGGAAAGCTCTGATAAATATATAGAAAAAGATTATATCAAAGTAAGTGATATAACTACAAGAAAGAACATATCTAAAAACCCTTTAATCCCCATGTTTCATCAAATTATAATGATTTGTTCTTTTAGAATATAATATATAAGAAGACACAGATGTGCGGGCCGTCATCAGGTTTTTCGTGCTGCAAGAAAAGTTGAAGTAGCTTCACTAACATTGTGTGAGACTTTAGTGGACTGTGCCCCAGCATATCCAACAGTTACGAGATGTGTGGCCAAGTTTAAAACTGGGCGTCCTGAGAAAACTCCCAGTTCAAGAAGACATTGCACAGCGTTCACACATGAAACATCGATACAGTGCATGCCATGATCTTTGATGATAGACGAATACCAGCTGAAAACATTGCAAAGACTCTGTGGACATCCAGGGAATGAGTTAGCGTCCACCGACATCTAGACATGCAGAAGCTCTCAGAGAATTGGGTCCCTGAACGTTTGAATGCCGACCAAAATAGAGAACGTTTGCTGTCGTCTCAAGGGATTTTGGGTCATTTCAAGAAATCCGGTGCACATTTTTTGTCTCGTATTGTGGATATTGATCAAATATGACTTAATCACTATGATCCAGAGACCAAACAATGGTGTCATTGGAATGGAGACACAAAGGTTCTCTACGGACAAAGATGTTCCGAACCCAAAATGCAGCAGGAAAGGTTCTTGCTATTGTCTTTTGGAATATGGATGGTGTCATTCTTACCAAGTAACTCGAAAAGGTGAAACTGTTACAGCAGCAGTTTATTCAACAGCTCTGAAGGAATCGGAGGGGTACTGAAGTAAGAATGGTTTTCATTCGGTACCTTCATTTTCAGTGAGAGAAAGACCATTCGCTTTGCGAATGGTCTTTCTCTCACTGACGAAAATATTAGGAAATATACTAGAAGGAAAATATATCCCCCAGCGGCAGACTAGGCGACAGGTAGGTTGGGAGTGGTAATAACAAGAAGTCGCATCTAAGTAACACGCGGACCCTGCATAGGAAGCCGGAATAACGGGTAGTGAAACAAGACTACAAGGAAAATATACAGACGAAAATATTAAGAAATATAATAGAAGGGAAATATAAAAGCGACAACTGGATGGATTCATTGGCAGAGGCGAGTACGAAACTGGAGATGGTTAAAAGGATGAAAGAGTGAAGAATTAATAATGAAGAAAAACTTCCAATGCAGGGGAAATTGGGAGGGAGGAAGAGCTTCGAAGTATCGAAGGTTCCCGTCATGCACATCCGCTACTCTAAATACTTGGGGTGACGTCACGCCACGAGCTATTTGACATCGGAGATAAGAACAAGTAGCACACAAATACGAACCGCGTTAACGACCTGAATTAGCATTTCGGAGCGATGCGTATTGATTGCATCCCCAGTATGAATGGCTTCCCATGAATAGGTAAAGCGGTCCCTAATTGCGCGGCGGAAAGGGGGAGTCGTTTATCTGAGCGCATGAAACAACTGATCGTTCAATTTTACAATAGACCACGAGGCGTCATTAATCACGTTCCAGTGCCCATTCAGACCCGATTCAAAAACTGTTATTGTTTCTGAGAGACAAAGATTGATTTTGCAATTCTGCATTAAATCGTGTTATTGTGATGCGGTAACAGCGGCGTGTACATCCTGCGCACCTGAACCCCCCCCCACCCACCTGATATAGCAGAACATCGCTCCGGGCTTCCATTTCCTCCGAGATCGCAGCAACTTCAAATTCCCTGTCAGATCCCTCAAATGTCGTTCTGTTTAGGGAGGTGATTTGTCGGAAATGTTCGGTGACTCATTAACGAAGAATCGGAGAAGAGTGGACCGTAATAAGAAGGAATAATTTTCTTTATTTTGTTTATTTATATATACATTTAAAAAAAATTTCCAAGTCTTCTCTCTCTCTCTTTTCTCCATATTTGAGTCCACCTCGCAAAAGCAGCTCCAAAATCCAATCTTCTTCCATCGTTCAGAAATAGAATTTTGCTGCCGTGTGATTGCAGCCGCCACCCCCGTTGTATTTAATATTTAAATGCCTACGCAACATGAAGTAATTGATTTTTCTCGAGTAGCTGTTTCTTGTTTAAAACTTTCGCGTTTCTTTGATGATTTCGGGGAAAATCTCATTACGCAGACATCGCGATGGAGTTTAACGAACTCCGCACTTAAATCTAATGGAACGGGATAAATGAAATCCATATAACCCGCCTCGATGTCAGACGGCAAAACATTCAAATAAAGCAGAGAGAGATAATTATTTGACACATTCCCTCGAGGATGCCGCCCCCTTCATCCATTTCATCTTGCTCCCCCTCTATAACCCCGCCATAATACGATGCACGCTAAAAATAAGTCTTTCATTAATATTAAAACGAAGAAAGAGCAAATCCCGCTGGAAGAAGCGCTTTCGCTATTGTGTCAGCGCTCAACTCGAGCTGTATTGAAAGCGTGCGATGAATACGACCGGCCTTTAATTAGAAACACGGTTTGGTTTTATTTGAATTCCGAAGAATCAAATACGCGTTATCTGATCCACGGCAGTGCTTTATTATAATAGAACGAAGTTTAAAAACGGTATTAGACAGAACAGATTCGTTGTTTTGGACGTCCTTCGCGAAAAGGGGTCGAAGTTCACCGCAAGAGAAGGATTCTCGTATTGAGGCTTTCCCGCCCTGCTGGCCCTTCATCACCAGAGCTCAACCCCTTCTAACCCCCTGCAAATTAGCGAAATCCCAAACGAAGACGTCGTAAAAGTCCTCTTCCGACAACAGAGAGAGAGAAGGTGTAAAACGTTACTCTGGCGTCATTCTCCGAATAAAAACACCGAAATGCTTACACGCTTAAGCACTTCCGAAACACTCGGCTCGTGCCATCTTCAGCGCTCCCACACACCGGTCCATAAAAGACGAATGTTCGCAGGTGCGGAGGCGATGCACGAGTTGTGCTGCTATTGATTTATGGCCTTCAGAATTCAAAGTTAAGCTACGGTTTCATTCCGAGCTCCATCCCAGAGGAAATAAAGACAGATAAATGACGTGTATCAAGAAACATGAAAAGACTAATAAAATTCTAAGTGTGTGACGTTATTATGATTTACGGCTCGTCCCCAATAAGGCGGGCAAACAACGAAGACCCTGCCCTTATTTATTGACATTCTAAAAGTATGGCGACTTCTTTTTAATGCTTGCGTCACTTTTTTATGGCGCATTGGCTACACGCTCCGCGTGAAATATGTGTCCTTCTCAGTCGAATTCCCCTCACGAGTGTATCTTTGCTAAGTGGGGACTCCATAAACTTGCTTTACGATGCTTCCCTTCTAATAAGGTTATTACGTTTTTTCCCTCCCCCAGCAGCGGGTGCACACTCCGCTCAGTGCAGTGCAAAATCTCTCCTGCCTTTATAATTTGGCAGTAGCGTCTACGATTTATTTAATGAACTCTTAAGCGCAATTTTGATGGCCACAAAGATCGATTAACTTCAGCGCTTTGCTATGCGAAGTTATCTTATCGGCTGCCCACGATTTGCTTGACACCACCTTTTCCGTAGTCTGTCATGCATTCATCTCGGAAACATAGAAAGACGCAAGGATTTACATCATCGTCGTGGAAGCCTTAAACGGAGCCTAGTTACGTTTTTGACATTTTTTCGCCTGGCTGGCTAATCTTCTGAGAGGAATGGTCAAATTGTTCTCTCGATCTCAATCTGCATCAGCACCGCCTCTGCTGGTGAAACAGTGCACGATGCAAATTTGTGGTTTCTTTACGCTGAAAGTCCCGCAGAAGTCTTCTCGCCCAAATGTTTTGACCTTTCCATTTGATGAAGAACAGCGATGTTAACTAACCGATGTCGAATCAATTATTCTCGAGTATCTTTTCTATTCGCCCCGCACACACCCAGTCTTCGGCCGCTCTCATTTCCTTCCGAGCAAAGCTTCGTTTAATTGCAACTCTCGAAACGACCGAGAAATTCTTTAATAAACTTCAATTCTTTCAAGAAGAGCAAACGTTCTCGCGCTAACAAGAAAATTTAACAAGCCGTCAGCAAAGCTTCGAAACGATTCCACGTCAGCATGCGATTGTTTCCTGAGCAAACAGATGATTGGCGGCAGACACGAACAGAATTAAACAGTCGAGTTTTCTAATGCGATTGTCGCCCCCGCGAATGTCGTAATTATGACAACCGAAGTTTCCAAGTTGCGAGACGAGATCGGACGGTGAAGGACTTCCTTCGTCGTAATTAGCCGACGAACTCATTTCCCTCCACTGCCAAATTGGCCCGCAAATGCTCGGGAAATCTTAATCAGGTTAACGAACGTTCGTTCTCTTCTGTGCGAACGCATTTGATTTAAAGATTGCTCGTTAAAAAGGCAGAAATGACCGCGCGAACGATCGCGCAACGAAGTTTGTTTTCTTCAATGCATGTTTTTGACGCTTCGAATATTAAGTTGGAATTTGTGGCTGCGATTGTGAAAGATCCCGAGGAAGGAGAACACCAAGAGAACCAGGTAAAAAGCAACTAAGACTCTTTGTGAACCGCTTTCAAGTTTTAAAGAAAATTGCTGCGTGTGACCTACAGATGGAAATAAAGGGAAATAAATTTACTTTTCTGTCTCTCTTAACCATAATGTGAGAAAATGTTTCTAAGATTGGTGAGAATGCATATCATCATCGTATAGAAGTGAGATTTGCAGCAGAAGCTTTTCAACCCAGAGGCATGCGCCCTACCGGACTCACCACACGGATGATGAACATGCAAACAGAGAAAGGCATCTCGTCCCCCTAATCTGCTACCAAGCGTTGCAGAAATCATATTTTCCCTCAGGGCAAGATAGAACACTTAGCCGGAAAGCATTTGGTGTACACAGTCTCGGAGATGATTTATAAGATTGGGCAGAGCGAAAACAAAAGTATTTTTATGGCTGCCGGGTGCATGTTATGAGGTCTTTGCTCTGCGCTGTCATTCGAAGATCGTGCAAATGCGTGTTTCTCTTTACGACGATGCCAGAAATTGCCATTAGAAACGAAAAATATCAAACTTGGACGTTTTTTACATAAAATTCCTTTTCGGCCTCGTAAGCTCAGATTTACTGCAGCTGAAAGTCGCGATTTATTATTTGTCAAATGGCGACGTATTTCATTTACTTTCCTGAAATTTCAAAACTCCGATTTCGTAACCTTTAAACTCCACCAGTAGTATTTTCTCTACCATTCTACTACAACGCTGATGCCATATTTACTCCATAGAGGGCAGCAGTAAGTAAGCGAAAAAAGCATTTTTTTTTCATTGCTCAGTTGAGCATGATTATTTTAATAAGCAATCTTGTATAAGAAATTCTTTTGTGACGTTTTATGAAAAACATTACCGTGTGCTCAATTTCAATCCACAAAAAAAAAAAAGAAGTTGCTAAAATGAGAAACGAAAATCAACTCCTCGCGGAAGGACGGCCATTGATTTCTTTCCAAGTTAATTTAGCAGAAAGCAATTGAGCGATACCACATTTGAAAGGAAGAAAAAAAAAGTCAAATTGTGAACGAACACGGGCTCAGCGCAGAAATATTTTAATAAACATGAAAAATTATGACTTTGATAAAAAGAGTCTTCGTCAGACGATCGTTTCGAAAATGTCTCTTTATACAGTCCTGAATCTTCTTTCGTCTTATTAGCCTTCGAGTCATTCGGAAGACCTTCGCATTCGTTCAAACGATGTCGCTGTGAAGTGGGCTCGGTGCAGATTAAACAGCCCACAGAAAGCACATTCCCACTAGTAGGGAAGGGAAATATACTCTGATTTCAGCAACCAGTTCATTCAGGATTCCTAAAAAGGTTTCAAAACTGGAAATCTGATCCAAAGAACGATCAACTCCGGAGATCTCTGGGAAAGCGTTCACAACTTCAAAAATTGCCGCAAAGTAACAAAACTTTTTAGTTGGTGGTGAAACACGTTTGCGGAGATTCTCAGTGAAACGTAACTAATAAACCCACTCCCATCGAGAGGTGTTCTGTTTTCAAGATTATTTCCTTTATCATTTAATTCAGTAGAATTTGCTTTAAAACTTTCTGTTAGATTCTGTACATTTTTAATAAATCGGTTCTTGATGGCCAGCACATCAGTGGAAATGAAAGTAAACTAATCTGCATTAAGACCAAAGTATTCAGTCACACGACAATTTCTCCGTAATTTGAGATAACTGAATGAACTTTCTGTGGGTTCCTTACATTTCAGCTAATGTACACGAAGCAACTATCAGGACCGTGCGATTCTTGAAGGAAGGCGTTAGGGTGTGCATCCTCTCAGTGGTGGCAATCGCTTAGCTGACAAGGATGTACGCATGTCAGATATGTAATTAATGACGTCTCTCTCGGTGGGTTTCTTCATCACATACACGATTATCTGCGCATTGTTATAAGCATGTGTAGAAATAATCCTGCAAAATTTAATGGCTCTCACTCCTCTTTATTATATCAAAGAAAAATTAAAAAATCAGAACCAGTAACGCTCATGCGCAGAAATTAATCCGCTTCTTGGGTTGAAATTCATCGAAACCCAAGATGGATAAATAGGTATGAATACGCCCAAATTGCACGCAAGAATCGAAGAACATTAGTGTAATACTCTTCTAAACTGCACAGTTTGTTGGGGGATGGGGAAAGCGAACGTATTTGCGGGACGCTTCTGTTGAACGCTTCCTTCGAGTCCGGCATCTATTCACTGTTAAACCATCACCGAATTATGTTTCGCTGCGATATCCGCTAATTTCCTCATTTGTTCTCATTAGGAAAGCCGAAGTGCACGATTGTAAATCAAACTGAACAAGAATTTAATCAAATTTAAGCGAATTGCAGCCGCGATCGCAGTTCTCGCAATGCAGCGATGATGATGATTTCAATGTTTCGGAGTGTTTAATTGAACAAAGTTGTAACTGGCGAGCGAGTACTTCAAACAGCAAAATGCCCCCATGTGCACCTGCGCAGCTTATTAATTACGGATTCAGACCGACACATCTCCGCACTTTACTTCTTATCGCCTATCACAAGTGATCGCTGAACGAGTTCGAAGAGGAGCTCAAGATGGCCCTCACATTTGCTGGAGTTACTTCGCAAACTGCAAAATAAAACTCTTTTCCACAAACACACTCGCCGTTAATCATGGAATTTTGTTGTTAGTTTCGTAAACTTTGCACCCAACTTCATCTACCTCGTTCATTTCCATTAGATGAAGTGGACGTGACGCGGAGAAACATGAATCCTCTTCGCATGCAGGGTTAGTTGCACGTTTTGGAAGAGTGCTGTCGTGAACAAATCAATCGGCGGTCATTCAAATGCGGCCATTGGGAATGATAGCATTTGATGACCACGGTGACCTTTAATGACCTTTTGATTTACAGAACACGGTCATTGAGAATGACCGTCTTCTGAAAATATATTCAATTCCTATTTTGAAATGCATGCCACGATCGCTCATGGATTTCACTTCACCATTTTAAAGTGATCTTTAGGGAATCTTTGTTTCTTGTCGAGGAAGGAAGAAAAGCTTCGGGTGATATCCTCAGCCAATCTAGGAAAAATCTACAGCAGGAGAAAAGAAGAGGCTTGTAAGAAATCGAGGCTATTGAAATAATGCGTGTGCATCTTCAACGTGGATTTCTTGTTTCTAGAAAGGAGAATTACCAGGAAAAATGATGCGCTGTTTCATGCGCATGCGCTACACAGGACGAAATTATCTCTGTATCCTTACTGACTAGTTATAAGTAATCATAAAAAAGCTGAACTTATTCGAATTTTCTTTCCTGTTTGTTTCAGTTCTCTGCAGATGAAGAGAGAGGATATTCGCCTTTGCTGAACTTTACAAACACAGTTTATTAACTTCCTAGATGAACATAAACTAACAGTAGGAGTATTTATTATTATTATTATTATTATTGTGTGTGTGTGTGTGCGTGCGTGCGTGCGTGCGTGCGTGCGTGCGTGCGTGCGTGCGTGCGCGCGCGCGCGAATTTCTCAATCATAGATTTCGTAGCTTCCCAACACAGTAAAATAACCAATAAATAATAACCAACTGGTATCATCCTCAGATAAGCTTACATATAAGCTTCGAGGATGAAAGCGGAGAAATTAGTTCTCATCCAAGATGTATCATATGTAACCAAGTGCATCTAATGTACGTATCACATGTAAACCAAAGTACGTAATGTAAGTATCACATGTAAACAAATGTAAGTAATGTATCATATGTAATCAAATGTATGTAATGTAGTAATAACTGTAACAAAAGTATGCAATATAGAGTGATTATATCCATTGATATTATATATATAGAGTGTAAAATTGCAGAGAAACATCTGTAATAATCATCATCATAAATATTATAATAATATATGTTGTAAACAGTTATTGTTATTATTATTATTTTAAAATATATATATACAAGAAAATATTTGTTATGCATAATTGTCTTCATATAATGTATGTAATTTATCTGAGAAATAATAAAAATAAATTTAAAAAAAAAATAATATTATTATTATTGTGACAATTCCCAAAAAAGGACTATCTATTCTCCACATCAACATCAGAAGCATTCAAAAATACTGGCTGATCCGGCAAGCTTATCGGAAGGAAGATATAGACGAAATAGACATTTTAATACTGACTGAAGTGTTTACGACAAACGAAGAGGCATCTTCCTACCAAATGCCACACTTCCAAGAACACAAACACTGCAGACAAACAAAACGAGGCGGTGGTATAATAATATTTACCAAATATAAACTAGAAGTAACAGAAATAAACTATAAATTAGAATACGTAGGAATATGTATCGAAATTAAAAACATCAAACAAGAAAACTCCCTGATATTAAACGCAATATACAGACCACCCAACTTAAGAACCACAAAATTCCTAGAAGAACTAAACAGATGACTTTCAGCCACGAAAGTAGGCACCTCAAAATACTTGATAATAATAGGAGACAATAATATAAACATTAGGAACATAAATAACAACAAAGAACAATACCTAGACCTCTTATTGGCGTATAACATAACCCCATGCATACAGTCGTATACACGAGAAGAGATAGTCAGAAATATAACAACTTCATCCTGCATTGATCATATAAATATAAGAGCCATTCCAAGCAGCCACACAGCAGCCGTCATAACATGCAAACTGGCAGACCATTATTTCACAGCACTACAGTTATACACTGAACCAGAACCCATAAACTTACATTTAAAAAATATATAGCAAAGCATTATCGATGGATAACAGACAACATATTAACAGACATACAAAGAAAAGATGCCCTATGGAAACAACTTAAGAAGTAGTCAAACAATATTGCTTTAAAAGCTGAATACAAAAGAAAATGGCATCTCTTAACAACACAGATTAGAACGGCAAAAAGAAACTATTGCAGCAACAAATTAACAACAGTCAGAATGACATAAAGGAAACCTGGCTAATGAAATGCTGGACAATATACACAGAACCACTGCCTCAGAAACAATAAAACACAGCTTTGCCTGCGACCCCAAATCTCTCAAACAGTTGGCAAACAACTTTAATCAGCATTTCGTGAACTCTGTCCAAAGCTACAAGAAACAACCTTTCCTCACACAAACGAACATTCTCCACTAGGTCCACGAGCAACCCACTCGATGTGGTTCCCCACAATAACAAAAAAATAACTATCACTGCAATTCAACAAATTAACCCTGACAAAGGACCCAGGATAGACGGAATGAGACCAAAAGACATTAAGAAACACTCAACCAACCTACTTCCTATACAAAAACTGTTAAACAAAATCGTCGAAATGGGACACATACCTGAAACACTGAAGACTGCATTAATCACACCCATACACAAACATGGAAAAAGAAACATTATAAGTAATTACAGACTCATCAGCACGTTGTCTGTAATCAACCAAATCATGGAGCGCATGGTGCATCCCAAGCTCTCCACATACGTTGAAAAATTTCAACTCATACCCAAAAACCACAATATGGTTTTCAAAAAAAATAAAGGAACAGCAACACTCCTGGAAGATTTCACAGACTAAATAAACGCTGCATTGGATAAAAACAGAATACCATTAGTGGTATTCATTGACCTAACAAAATCATTTGACATACTAACACACCAAACCTTGTTAACGGAACTAACGCATATCGTAATTTGAGGTCGTCTATTCCAGTGGTTTAAAGCACGCATGAAAAACAGGAAGCACACCACACGTATAGGATCAGCGTACAGCAAAGAGGTACATAACCTATGGAATACCGCAAGGAGCTATCATATTTCCCGTTCTGTTTAACATATACACACAGAACATAAGCCATCTTCCCCTAAAAAGTGAAATATTCCAGTACGCAGACGACACGGCCACAGTATCCATTAACAACAACGCAAATATCGCTTACACAAATATGCAACACGACATCAATCAAATAACTAACTGGTTAACCGAAAACGGTAAATCCTGGAAAAACAAAGCTAATGATGTTCAAAAACCCACAAACTCTACCAATAGAAACTAAATATCTATCTATCCGATATTCATCCTTCTATACAGAAAGCGCTGAACCAAAAACCACAACCATCACACAGGTAAAAACAACACGCTATCTCGGACTTCACTTCGATGCTGATCAAAGTTGGAATAGCCATACAAACTACCTACACACCAAGCTTATTATAATGGCAAGCAAACTATACTGATTAAAAGATATTACCACAACCCACATAAAAATAGTAATCTATAAAGCATTATGTGAAAACATTTTAAGATATGCAATCCCATCATATGCATTCTTTGCAGACTACAGACTCAACAGGTTACAATGGTTGCTTGACAAAATGGTAAAACTGATATTCTGGGAACAACCCACTCTTATGCAGGAAGCACAGACAAAACACAAATTATTTAAGGTGAAACACTTATGCCATTACACAGTCATGTTAAAACATTACTACAGCCCAACCTACGGAGTAAGCAGAACAACATATCAAATAACAAGACCACAGTCAACAAACTACGTAACATATAAATACAACGATAACTACGGCAATGCCACCCGAAACTTCTACGTACCTGACATGATAAACAAACCCATTCGACGACATAAACTTAGTAACATACAGAGAGCTGAAACAGGCACGATATAAATATTATAGCGAGAATGAAAATTAGAGCAATTCCTGTTTCTTTCTTTCTCCCCTCACTCACACACACACACACACACACACACACACACACACACACACACACACACACACACACACACACACACACACACACACACACACACACACACACACACACAACCTATGACAAACCACCTCGCAAAAACCATCACTACAAGAACACAAAGAAACAAACACACCATGTCTAAATCCAACCCTACTTGCAAAAAAAAAGGAAAAAAAAAGTTAAACTGTAATAACAGTTGAAATCTTCCAAGCACGTACCAACAAACAGTAAAATCAACACCTGACTTGCGACCAGAATAGAAACATAACCATGAAACCACCGTCATCTATTATTTTCCTCAGATAAGCTCTGCTAAGCTTCGAGGAAGAAATCAGAAATGCCTCCCAAAAAAA